>NW_027590621.1:0-67500 GCF_964213995.1 Mustelus asterias
TCTCCCTCTCCCTGTGTCTCCCTCTCCCTGTGTCTCCCTCTCCCTGTGTCTCCCTCTCCCTGTGTCTCCCTCTCCCTGTGTCTCCCCTCTCCCTGTGTCTCCCTCTCCCTGTGTCTCCCTCTCCCTGTGTCTCCCTCTCCCTGTGTCTCCCTCTCCCTGTGTCTCCCTCTCCCTGTGTCTCCCTCTCCCTGTGTCTCCCTCTCCCTGTGTCTCCCTCTCCCTGTGTCTCCCTCTCCCTGTGTCTCCCTCTCTCTGTGTCTCCCTCTCTCTGTGTCTCCCTCTCTCTGTGTCTCCCTCTCTCTGTGTCTCCCTCTCCCTGTGTCTCCCCCTCTCTGTGTCTCCCCCTCTCTGTGTCTCTCCCTCTCTGTGTCTCTCCCTCTCTGTGTCTCTCCCTCTCTGTGTCTCTCCTCTCTGTGTCTCTCCCTCTCTGTGTCTCTCCCTCTCTGTGTCTCTCCCTCTCTGTGTCTCTCCCCTCTCTGTGTCTCTCCCTCTCTGTGTCTCTCCCTCTCTCGTGTCTCTCCCTCTCTCAGTCTCTCCCTCTCTCAGTCTCTCCCTCTCTCAGTCTCTCCCTCTCTCAGTCTCTCCCTCTCTCAGTCTCTCCCTCTCTCAGTCTCTCCCTCTCTCAGTCTCTCCCTCTCTCAGTCTCTCCCTCTCTCAGTCTCTCCCTCTCTCAGTCTCTCCCTCTCTCAGTCTCTCCCTCTCTCAGTCTCTCCCTCTCTCTGTGTCTCCCTCTCTCTGTGTCTCCCTCTCTCTGTGTCTCCCTCTCTCTGTGTCTCCCTCTCTCTGTGTCTCCCTCTCTCTGACTCTCACTCTCCTCTGTGTCTCACTCTTTCTGCGTCTCCCTCTCTGTGTGTCTCTCTGTGTCTCCCACTCTCTGTCTCTCCCACTCTCTGTCTCTCCCACTCTCTGTCTCTCCCTCTCTCTGTCTCTCCCTCTCTCTGTCTCTGTCTCTCCCTCTCTCTGTCTCTCCCTCTCTCTGTCTCTCCCTCTCTCTGTCTCTCCCTCTCTCTGGCTCTCCCACTCTCTGGCTCTCCCTCTGTCTGTCTCTCCCTCTGTCTGTCTCTCCCTCTGTCTGTCTCTCCCTCTCTCTGTCTCTCCCTCTCTCTGTCTCTCCCTCTCTCTGTCTCTCCCTCTCTCTGTCTCTCCCTCTCTCTGTCTCTCCCTCTCTCTGTCTCTCCCTCTCTCTGTCTCTCCCTCTGTCTGTCTCTCCCTCTCTCTGTCTCTCCCTCTCTCTGTCTCTCCCTCTCCCTGTCTCTCCCTCTCTCTGTCTCTCCCTCTCTCTGTCTCTCCCTCTCTCTGTCTCTCCCTCTCTCTGTCTCTCCCTCTCTCTGTCTCTCCCTCTCTCTGTCTCTCCCTCTCTCTGTCTCTCCCTCTCTCTGTCTCTCCCTCTCTCTGTCTCTCCCTCTCTCTGTCTCTCCCTCTCTCTGTCCCTCTCTCTCTCTCTGTCTCTCCCTCTCTCTGTCTCTCCCTCTCTCTGTCTCTCCCTCTCTCTGTCTCTCCCTCTCTCTGTCTCTCCCTCTCTCTGTCTCGCTGCCGCTCTCTCTCTGTCTCATTCTCTGTCTGTCTCTCTCTCTCTCTGTCTCTCTCTCTGTGTCCCTCTCCCTCTGCCACTCTTTATCTCTGTCTCTCTCTTTCTGTGTGTCTCCCTCTCTGTGTCTCCCTCTCTGTGTCTCCCTCTCTGTGTCTCCCTCTCTGTGTCTCCCTCTCTGTGTCTCCCTCTCTGTGTCTCCCTCTCTGTGTCTCCCTCTCTGTGTCTCCCTCTCTGTGTCTCCCTCTCTGTGTCTCCCTCTCTGTGTCTCCCTCTCTGTGTCTCCCTCTCTGTGTCTCCCTCTCTGTGTCTCCCTCTCTGTGTCTCCCTCTCTGTGTCTCCCTCTCTGTGTCTCCCTCTCTGTGTCTCCCTCTCTGTGTCCCCCTCTCTGTGTCCCCCTCTCTGTGTCCCCCTCTCTGTGTCTCCCTCTCTGTGTCTCCCTCTCTGCGTCTCCCTCTCTGCGTCTCCCTCTCTGCGTCTCCCTCTCTGCGTCTCCCTCTCTGCGTCTCCCTCTCTGCGTCTCCCTCTCTGCGTCTCCCTCTCTGCGTCTCCCTCTCTGCGTCTCCCTCTCTGCGTCTCCCTCTCTGCGTCTCCCTCTCTGCGTCTCCCTCTCTGCGTCTCCCTCTCTGCGTCTCCCTCTCTGCGTCTCCCTCTCTGCGTCTCCCTCTCTCTGCGTCTCCCTCTCTCTGCGTCTCCCTCTCTCTGCGTCTCCCTCTCTCTGCGTCTCCCTCTCTCTGCGTCTCCCTCTCTCTGCGTCTCCCTCTCTCTGCGTCTCCCTCTCTCTGCGTCTCCCTCTCTCTGCGTCTCCCTCTCTCTGCGTCTCCCTCTCTCTGCGTCTCCCTCTCTCTGCGTCTCCCTCTCTCTGCGTCTCCCTCTCTCTGCGTCTCCCTCTCCCTGCGTCTCCCTCTCCCTGCGTCTCCCTCTCCCTGCGTCTCCCTCTCCCTGCGTCTCCCTCTCCCTGCGTCTCCCTCTCCCTGCGTCTCCCTCTCCCTGCGTCTCCCTCTCCCTGCGTCTCCCTCTCCCTGCGTCTCCCTCTCCCTGCGTCTCCCTCTCCCTGCGTCTCCCTCTCCCTGCGTCTCCCTCTCCCTGCGTCTCCCTCTCCCTGCGTCTCCCTCTCCCTGCGTCTCCCTCTCCCTGCGTCTCCCTCTCCCTGCGTCTCCCTCTCCCTGCGTCTCCCTCTCCCTGCGTCTCCCTCTCCCTGCGTCTCCCTCTCCCTGCGTCTCCCTCTCACTGCGTCTCCCTCTCTCTGCGTCTCCCTCTCTCTGCGTCTCCCTCTCTCTGCGTCTCCCTCTCTCTGCGTCTCCCTCTCTCTGCGTCTCCCTCTCTCTGCGTCTCCCTCTCTCTGCGTCTCCCTCTCTCTGCGTCTCCCTCTCTCTGCGTCTCCCTCTCTCTGCGTCTCCCTCTCTCTGCGTCTCCCTCTCTCTGCGTCTCCCTCTCTCTGCGTCTCCCTCTCTCTGCGTCTCCCTCTCTCTGCGTCTCCCTCTCTCTGCGTCTCCCTCTCTCTGCGTCTCCCTCTCTCTGCGTCTCCCTCTCTCTGTGTCTCCCTCTCTCAGTCTCTCCCTCTCTCAGTCTCTCCCTCTCTCAGTCTCTCCCTCTCTCAGTCTCTCCCTCTCTCAGTCTCTCCCTCTCTCAGTCTCTCCCTCTCTCTGTGTCTCCCTCTCTCTGTGTCTCCCTCTCTCTGTGTCTCCCTCTCTCTGTGTCTCCCTCTCTCTGTGTCTCCCTCTCTCTGTGTCTCCCTCTCTCTGACTCTCACTCTCTCTGTGTCTCACTCTCTCTGCGTCTCCCTCTCTGTGTGTCTCTCTGTGTCTCCCACTCTCTGTCTCTCCCACTCTCTGTCTCTCCCACTCTCTGTCTCTCCCTCTCTCTGTCTCTCCCTCTCTCTGTCTCTCCCTCTCTCTGTCTCTCCCTCTCTCTGTCTCTCCCTCTCTCTGTCTCTCCCTCTCTCTGTCTCTCCCTCTCTCTGTCTCTCCCTCTCTCTGTCTCTCCCTCTCTCTGTCTCTCCCTCTCTCTGGCTCTCCCACTCTCTGTCTCTCCCTCTGTCTGTCTCTCCCTCTGTCTGTCTCTCCCTCTCTCTGTCTCTCCCTCTCTCTGTCTCTCCCTCTCTCTGTCTCTCCCTCTCTCTGTCTCTCCCTCTCTCTGTCTCTCCCTCTCTCTGTCTCTCCCTCTCTCTGTCTCTCCCTCTCTCTGTCTCTCCCTCTGTCTGTCTCTCCCTCTCTCTGTCTCTCCCTCTCTCTGTCTCTCCCTCTCCCTGTCTCTCCCTCTCTCTGTCTCTCCCTCTCTCTGTCTCTCCCTCTCTCTGTCTCTCCCTCTCTCTGTCTCTCCCTCTCTCTGTCTCTCTCTCTCTCTGTCTCTCCCTCTCTCTGTCTCTCCCTCTCTCTGTCTCTCCCTCTCTCTGTCTCTCCCTCTCTCTGTCTCTCCCTCTCTCTGTCTCTCCCTCTCTCTCTCTCTCTCTCTGTCTCTCCCTCTCTCTGTCCCTCTCTCTCTCTCTGTCTCTCCCTCTCTCTGCGTCTCCCTCTCTCTGCGTCTCCCTCTCTCTGCGTCTCCCTCTCCCTGCGTCTCCCTCTCCCTGCGTCTCCCTCTCCCTGCGTCTCCCTCTCCCTGCGTCTCCCTCTCCCTGCGTCTCCCTCTCCCTGCGTCTCCCTCTCCCTGCGTCTCCCTCTCCCTGCGTCTCCCTCTCCCTGCGTCTCCCTCTCCCTGCGTCTCCCTCTCCCTCTCCCTGCGTCTCCCTCTCCCTCTCCCTGCGTCTCCCTCTCCCTGCGTCTCCCTCTCCCTGCGTCTCCCTCTCCCTGCGTCTCCCTCTCCCTGCGTCTCCCTCTCCCTGCGTCTCCCTCTCCCTGCGTCTCCCTCTCCCTGCGTCTCCCTCTCCCTGCGTCTCCCTCTCCCTGCGTCTCCCTCTCCCTGCGTCTCCCTCTCACTGCGTCTCCCTCTCTCTGCGTCTCCCTCTCTCTGCGTCACCCTCTCTCTGCGTCTCCCTCTCTCTGCGTCTCCCTCTCTCTGCGTCTCCCTCTCTCTGCGTCTCCCTCTCTCTGCGTCTCCCTCTCTCTGCGTCTCCCTCTCTCTGCGTCTCCCTCTCTCTGCGTCTCCCTCTCTCTGCGTCTCCCTCTCTCTGCGTCTCCCTCTCTCTGCGTCTCCCTCTCTCTGCGTCTCCCTCTCTCTGCGTCTCCCTCTCTCTGCGTCTCCCTCTCTCTGCGTCTCCCTCTCTCTGCGTCTCCCTCTCTCTGCGTCTCCCTCCCTCTGCGTCTCCCTCCCTCTGTGTCTCCCTCCCTCTGTGTCCCCACCCTCTGTGTCTCCCTCCCTCTGTGTCTCCCTCCCTCTGTGTCTCCCTCCCTCTGTGTCTCCCTCCCTCTGTGTCTCCCTCCCTCTGTGTCTCCCTCCCTCTGTGTCTCCCTCCCTCTGTGTCTCCCTCTCTCTGTGTCTCCCTCTCTCTGTGTCTCCCTCTCTCTGTGTCTCCCTCTCTCTGTCTCTCCCTCTCTCTGTCTCTCCCTCTCTCTGTCTCTCCCTCTCTCTGTCTCTCCCTCTCTCTGTCTCTCCCTCTCTCTGTCTCTCCCTCTCTCTGTCTCTCCCTCTCTCTGTCTCTCCCTCTCTCTGTCTCTCCCTCTCTCTGTCTCTCCCTCTCTCTGTCTCTCCCTCTCTCTGTCTCTCCCTCTCTCTGTCTCTCCCTCTCTCTGTCTCTCCCTCTCTCTGTCTCGCTGCCGCTCTCCCTCTGTCTCATTCTCTGTCTGTCTCTCTCTCTCTCTCTCTGTGTCCCTCTCCCTCTGCCACTCTTTATCTCTGTCTCTCTCTCTGTGTCCCTCTCCCTCTGCCACTCTTTATCTCTGTCTCTCTCTTTCTGTGTGTCTCCCTCTCTGTGTCTCCCTCTCTGTGTCTCCCTCTCTGTGTCTCCCTCTCTGTGTCTCCCTCTCTGTGTCTCCCTCTCTGTGTCTCCCTCTCTGTGTCTCCCTCTCTGTGTCTCCCTCTCTGTGTCTCCCTCTCTGTGTCTCCCTCTCTGTGTCTCCCTCTCTGTGTCTCCCTCTCTGTGTCTCCCTCTCTGTGTCTCCCTCTCTGTGTCTCCCTCTCTGTGTCTCCCTCTCTGCGTCTCCCTCTCTGCGTCTCCCTCTCTGCGTCTCCCTCTCTCTGCGTCTCCCTCTCTCTGCGTCTCCCTCTCTCTGCGTCTCCCTCTCTCTGCGTCTCCCTCTCTCTGCGTCTCCCTCTCTCTGCGTCTCCCTCTCTCTGCGTCTCCCTCTCTCTGCGTCTCCCTCTCTCTGCGTCTCCCTCTCTCTGCGTCTCCCTCTCTCTGCGTCTCCCTCTCTCTGCGTCTCCCTCTCTCTGCGTCTCCCTCTCTCTGCGTCTCCCTCTCTCTGCGTCTCCCTCTCTCTGCGTCTCCCTCTCTCTGCGTCTCCCTCTCTCTGCGTCTCCCTCTCTCTGCGTCTCCCTCTCTCTGCGTCTCCCTCTCTCTGCGTCTCCCTCTCTCTGCGTCTCCCTCTCTCTGCGTCTCCCTCTCTCTGCGTCTCCCTCTCTCTGCGTCTCCCTCTCTCTGCGTCTCCCTCTCTCTGCGTCTCCCTCTCTCTGCGTCTCCCTCTCTCTGCGTCTCCCTCTCTCTGCGTCTCCCTCTCTCTGCGTCTCCCTCTCTCTGCGTCTCCCTCTCTCTGCGTCTCCCTCTCTCTGCGTCTCCCTCTCTCTGCGTCTCCCTCTCTCTGCGTCTCCCTCTCTCTGCGTCTCCCTCTCTCTGCGTCTCCCTCTCTCTGCGTCTCCCTCTCTCTGCGTCTCCCTCTCTCTGCGTCTCCCTCTCTCTGCGTCTCCCTCTCTCTGCGTCTCCCTCTCTCTGCGTCTCCCTCTCTCTGCGTCTCCCTCTCTCTGCGTCTCCCTCTCTCTGCGTCTCCCTCTCTCTGCGTCTCCCTCTCTCTGCGTCTCCCTCTCTCTGCGTCTCCCTCTCTCTGCGTCTCCCTCTCTCTGCGTCTCCCTCTCTCTGCGTCTCCCTCTCTCTGCGTCTCCCTCTCTCTGCGTCTCCCTCTCTCTGCGTCTCCCTCTCTCTGCGTCTCTTCCTCTCTGCGTCTCTCCCTCTCTGCGTCTCTCCCTCTCTGCGTCTCTCCCTCTCTGCGTCTCTCCCTCTCTGCGTCTCTCCCTCTCTGCGTCTCTCCCTCTCTGCGTCTCTCCCTCTCTGCGTCTCTCCCTCTCTGCGTCTCTCCCTCTCTGCGTCTCTCCCTCTCTGCGTCTCTCCCTCTCTGCGTCTCTCCCTCTCTGCGTCTCTCCCTCTCTGCGTCTCTCCCTCTCTGCGTCTCTCCCTCTCTGCGTCTCTCCCTCTCTGCGTCTCTCCCTCTCTGCGTCTCTCCCTCTCTGCGTCTCTCCCTCTCTGCGTCTCTCCCTCTGCGTCTCTCCCTCTCTGCGTCTCTCCCTCTCTGCGTCTCTCCCCTCTCTGCGTCTCTCCCTCTCTGCGTCTCTCCCTCTCTGCGTCTCTCCCTCTCTGCGTCTCTCCCTCTCTGCGTCTCTCCCTCTCTGCGTCTCTCCCTCTCTGCGTCTCTCCCTCTCTGCGTCTCTCCCTCTCTGCGTCTCTCCCTCTCTGCGTCTCTCCCTCTCTGCGTCTCTCCCTCTCTGCGTCTCTCCCTCTCTGCGTCTCTCCCTCTCTGCGTCTCTCCCTCTCTGCGTCTCTCCCTCTCTGCGTCTCTCCCTCTCTGCGTCTCTCCCTCTCTGCGTCTCTCCCTCTCTGCGTCTCTCCCTCTCTGCGTCTCTCCCTCTCTGCGTCTCTCCCTCTCTGCGTCTCTCCCTCTCTGCGTCTCTCCCTCTCTGCGTCTCTCCCTCTCTCTGTCTCTCCCTCTCTCTGTCTCTCCCTCTCTCTGCCTCTCCCTCTCTCTGCCTCTCCCTCTCTCAGTCTCTCCCTCTCTCAGTCTCTCCCTCTCTCAGTCTCTCCCTCTCTCAGTCTCTCCCTCTTTCAGTCTCTCCCTCTCTCAGTCTCTCCCTCTCTCAGTCTCTCCCTCTCTCAGTCTCTCCCTCTCTCAGTCTCTCCCTCTCTCAGTCTCTCCCTCTCTCAGTCTCTCCCTCTCTCTCTGTCTCCCTCTCTCTCTGTCTCCCTCTCTCTCTGTCTCCCTCTCTCTGTCTTTCTCCCTCTCTCTGTCTTTCTCCCTCTCTCTGTCTTTCTCCCTCTTTGTCTCTCTCTGTCTCTCTCCGTCTTTGTCTCTCTCCGTCTTTGTCTCTCTCCGTCTTTGTCTCTCTCCCTCTCTGTCTCTCTCCGTCTCTGTCTCTCTCCGTCTCTGTCTCTCTCCGTCTCTGTCTCTCTCCGTCTTTGTCTCTCTCCGTCTTTGTCTCTCTCCGTCTTTGTCTCTCTCTGTCTCTCTCTCTCTGCCTCTCTGTTTTTCTCCCTCTGTCTCTCTGTTTTTCTCTCTCTTTCTGGCCCCCTCTCGCTCTGTCTCTCTGTCTTTGCGTCTCTGTCTCTCTCTCACTCTCTCTGTCTCTTCCTCTCTCAGTCTCTTCCTCTCTCAGTCTCTCCCTCTCTCAGTCTCTCCCTCTCTCAGTCTCTCCCTCTCTCAGTCTCTCCCTCTCTCAGTCTCTACCTCTCTCAGTCTCTCCCTCTCTCAGTCTCTCCCTCCCTCAGTCTCTCCCTCCCTCAGTCTCTCCCTCCCTCAGTCTCTCCCTCACTCAGTCTCTCCCTCTCTCTGCCTCTCCCTCTCTCTGTCTCTCCCTCTCTCTGTCTCTCCCTCTCTCTGTGTCTCTGTCTCTCTCACTGTCTCTCTCTTGGTCTGTCCCTCTCTCTCTCTCTCTCTCTCTGTCCCTCTCTCTCTCTGTGTCTCTGTCTCCCTCCCTCTGTGTCTCCCTCCCTCTGTGTCTCCCTCCCTCTGTGTCTCCCTCCCTCTGTGTCTCCCTCCCTCTGTGTCTCCCTCCCTCTGTGTCTCCCTCCCTCTGTGTCTCCCTCCCTCTGTGTCTCCCTCCCTCTGTGCCTCCCTCCCTCTGTGTCTCCCTCCCTCTGTGTCTCCCTCCCTCTGTGTCTCCCTCCCTCTGTGTCTCCCTCCCTCTGTGTCTCCCTCCCTCTGTGTCTCCCTCCCTCTGTGTCTCCCTCTCTCTGTGTCTCCCTCTCTCTGTGTCTCCCTCCCTCTGTGTCTCCCTCCCTCTGTGTCTCCCTCCCTCTGTGTCCCCACCCTCTGTGTCTCCCTCCCTCTGTGTCTCCCTCCCTCTGTGTCTCCCTCCCTCTGTGTCTCCCCCCCTCTGTGTCTCCCTCCCTCTTTGTCTCCCTCCCTCTGTGTCTCCCTCTCTCTGTGTCTCCCTCTCTCTGTGTCTCCCTCTCTCTGTGTCTCCCTCTCTCTGTGTCTCCCTCTCTCTGTGTCTCCCTCTCTCTGTGTCTCCCTCTCTCTGTGTCTCCCTCTCTCTCTGTCTCCCTCTCTCTGTCTCTCCCTCTCTCTGTCTCTCCCTCTCTCTGTCTCTCCCTCTCTCTGTCTCTCCCTCTCTCTGTCTCTCCCTCTCTCTGTCTCTCCCTCTCTCTGTCTCTCCCTCTCTCTGTCTCTCCCTCTCTCTGTCTCTCCCTCTCTCTGTCTCTCCCTCTCTCTGTCTCTCCCTCTCTCTGTCTCTCCCTCTCTCTGTCTCTCCCTCTCTCTGTCTCTCCCTCTCTCTGTCTCTCCCTCTCTCTGTCTCGCTGCCGCTCTCCCTCTGTCTCATTCTCTGTCTGTCTCTCTCTCTCTCTCTCTGTGTCCCTCTCCCTCTGCCACTCTTTATCTCTGTCTCTCTCTCTGTGTCCCTCTCCCTCTGCCACTCTTTATCTCTGTCTCTCTCTTTCTCTGTGTCTCCCTCTCTGTGTCTCCCTCTCTGTGTCTCCCTCTCTGTGTCTCCCTCTCTGTGTCTCCCTCTCTGTGTCTCCCTCTCTGTGTCTCCCTCTCTGTGTCTCCCTCTCTGTGTCTCCCTCTCTGTGTCTCCCTCTCTGTGTCTCCCTCTCTGTGTCTCCCTCTCTGCGTCTCCCTCTCTGCGTCTCCCTCTCTGCGTCTCCCTCTCTGCGTCTCCCTCTCTGCGTCTCCCTCTCTCTGCGTCTCCCTCTCTCTGCGTCTCCCTCTCTCTGCGTCTCCCTCTCTCTGCGTCTCCCTCTCTCTGCGTCTCCCTCTCTCTGCGTCTCCCTCTCTCTGCGTCTCCCTCTCTCTGCGTCTCCCTCTCTCTGCGTCTCCCTCTCTCTGCGTCTCCCTCTCTCTGCGTCTCCCTCTCTCTGCGTCTCCCTCTCTCTGCGTCTCCCTCTCTCTGCGTCTCCCTCTCTCTGCGTCTCCCTCTCTCTGCGTCTCCCTCTCTCTGCGTCTCCCTCTCTCTGCGTCTCCCTCTCTCTGCGTCTCCCTCTCTCTGCGTCTCCCTCTCTCTGCGTCTCCCTCTCTCTGCGTCTCCCTCTCTCTGCGTCTCCCTCTCTCTGCGTCTCCCTCTCTCTGCGTCTCCCTCTCTCTGCGTCTCCCTCTCTCTGCGTCTCCCTCTCTCTGCGTCTCCCTCTCTCTGCGTCTCCCTCTCTCTGCGTCTCCCTCTCTCTGCGTCTCCCTCTCTCTGCGTCTCCCTCTCTCTGCGTCTCCCTCTCTCTGCGTCTCCCTCTCTCTGCGTCTCCCTCTCTCTGCGTCTCCCTCTCTCTGCGTCTCCCTCTCTCTGCGTCTCCCTCTCTCTGCGTCTCCCTCTCTCTGCGTCTCCCTCTCTCTGCGTCTCCCTCTCTCTGCGTCTCCCTCTCTCTGCGTCTCCCTCTCTCTGCGTCTCCCTCTCTCTGCGTCTCCCTCTCTCTGCGTCTCCCTCTCTCTGCGTCTCCCTCTCTCTGCGTCTCCCTCTCTCTGCGTCTCCCTCTCTCTGCGTCTCCCTCTCTCTGCGTCTCCCTCTCTCTGCGTCTCCCTCTCTCTGCGTCTCCCTCTCTCTGCGTCTCCCTCTCTCTGCGTCTCCCTCTCTCTGCGTCTCCCTCTCTCTGCGTCTCCCTCTCTCTGCGTCTCCCTCTCTCTGCGTCTCCCTCTCTCTGCGTCTCCCTCTCTCTGCGTCTCCCTCTCTCTGCGTCTCCCTCTCTCTGCGTCTCTCCCTCTCTGCGTCTCCCTCTCTCTGCGTCTCCCTCTCTCTGCGTCTCCCTCTCTCTGCGTCTCCCTCTCTCTGCGTCTCTCCCTCTCTGCGTCTCTCCCTCTCTGCGTCTCTCCCTCTCTGCGTCTCTCCCTCTCTGCGTCTCTCCCTCTCTGCGTCTCTCCCTCTCTGCGTCTCTCCCTCTCTGCGTCTCTCCCTCTCTGCGTCTCTCCCTCTCTGCGTCTCTCCCTCTCTGCGTCTCTCCCTCTCTGCGTCTCTCCCTCTCTGCGTCTCTCCCTCTCTGCGTCTCTCCCTCTCTGCGTCTCTCCCTCTCTGCGTCTCTCCCTCTCTGCGTCTCTCCCTCTCTGCGTCTCTCCCTCTCTGCGTCTCTCCCTCTCTGCGTCTCTCCCTCTCTGCGTCTCTCCCTCTCTGCGTCTCTCCCTCTCTGCGTCTCTCCCTCTCTGCGTCTCTCCCTCTCTGCGTCTCTCCCTCTCTGCGTCTCTCCCTCTCTGCGTCTCTCCCTCTCTGCGTCTCTCCCTCTCTCTGTCTCTCCCTCTCTCTGTCTCTCCCTCTCTCTGTCTCTCCCTCTCTCTGCCTCTCCCTCTCTCAGTCTCTCCCTCTCTCAGTCTCTCCCTCTCTCAGTCTCTCCCTCTCTCAGTCTCTCCCTCTTTCAGTCTCTCCCTCTCTCAGTCTCTCCCTCTCTCAGTCTCTCCCTCTCTCAGTCTCTCCCTCTCTCTGTCTCCCTCTCTCTGTCTCCCTCTCTCTCTGTCTCCCTCTCTCTCTGTCTCCCTCTCTCTCTGTCTCCCTCTCTCTCTGTCTCCCTCTCTCTCTGTCTCCCTCTCTCTCTGTCTCCCTCTCTCTGTCTTTCTCCCTCTTTGTCTCTCTCTGTCTCTCTCCGTCTTTGTCTCTCTCCGTCTTTGTCTCTCTCCGTCTTTGTCTCTCTCCCTCTCTGTCTCTCTCCCTCTCTGTCTCTCTCCGTCTCTGTCTCTCTCCGTCTTTGTCTCTCTCCGTCTTTGTCTCTCTCCGTCTTTGTCTCTCTCCGTCTTTGTCTCTCTCCGTCTTTGTCTCTCTCCGTCTTTGTCTCTCTCTGTCTCTCTCTCTCTGCCTCTCTGTTTTTCTCTCTCTGTCTCTCTGTTTTTCTCTCTCTTTCTGGCCCCCTCTCGCTCTGTCTCTCTGTCTTTGCGTCTCTGTCTCTCTCTCACTCTCTCTGTCTCTTCCTCTCTCAGTCTCTTCCTCTCTCAGTCTCTCCCTCTCTCAGTCTCTCCCTCTCTCAGTCTCTCCCTCTCTCAGTCTCTCCCTCTCTCAGTCTCTCCCTCTCTCAGTCTCTCCCTCCCTCAGTCTCTCCCTCCCTCAGTCTCTCCCTCCCTCAGTCTCTCCCTCCCTCAGTCTCTCCCTCCCTCAGTCTCTCCCTCTCTCTGCCTCTCCCTCTCTCTGTCTCTCCCTCTCTCTGTCTCTCCCTCTCTCTGTGTCTCTGTCTCTCTCACTGTCTCTCTCTTGGTCTGTCCCTCTCTCTCTCTCTCTCTCTCTGTCCCTCTCTCTCTCTGTGTCTCTGTCTCCCTCCCTCTGTGTCTCCCTCCCTCTGTGTCTCCCTCCCTCTGTGTCTCCCTCCCTCTGTGTCTCCCTCCCTCTGTGTCTCCCTCCCTCTGTGTCTCCCTCCCTCTGTGTCTCCCTCCCTCTGTGTCTCCCTCCCTCTGTGTCTCCCTCCCTCTGTGTCTCCCTCCCTCTGTGTCTCCCTCCCTCTCTGTCTCCCTCCCTCTCTGTCTCCCTCCCTCTCTGTCTCCCTCCCTCTCTGTCTCCCTCCCTCTCTGTCTCCCACTCTCTCTGTCTCCCTCTCTCTCTGTCTCCCTCTCTCTCTGTCTCTCTCTATCTCTGTCTCTCTGTTTCTCTCTCTCTTTCTGGCCCCCTCTCGCTCTGTCTCTCTCTCTTTGCGGCTCTGTCTCTCTCTGTCTGTCTCTGTCGGTCTCTCTCTCTGTATCTGTCTCTCTCTCTCTCAATGTGTCTCCCTCTGTCCCTCTCTCTTTCTCTCTCTCTCTCTCTGTCTCTCTCTCTCTCTCTTTGTGTGTGTCTCTCTCTCTCTCTGTGTCACTCTGTCTCTCTCGCGCTCTATCTCTGTCTCCCTCTCTGTGTCTCTCTGTCTGTCTCTCTCTCTCTCCCTCTCTCTCTCTCTTTCTCGCTCTATCTTTCTCTCTCTCTCTGTCTCGTTCTCTCTGTCTCTCTCTCTGTCTCTCTCTCTCTGTCTCACTCTCTCTCTGTCTGTCTCTCTCTCTGTCTGTCTCTCTCTCTGTGTCCCTCTCCCTCTGTCACTCTTTCTCTCTGTCACTCTTTCTCTCTGTCTCTCTCTTTCTGTGTGTCTCTCTCTCTGTGTCTCCCTCTCTCTATGTCTCCCTTGTCTCTTTCTGTATCTGTGTTCCTCTCTCTGTATTTTTGTGTGTCTCTGTCTCTGTATGTTTGTGTCTCTCTCACTCTGTATCTTTGTGTGTCTCTCTCTCTGTATCTTTGTGTCTCTCTCTGTACTTGTGTGTCAGGGGAGCCCGAAACGCTACAGAAACAGGAGACAGGTTTGAAAATGGAGGAGTGTTTCTTATCCATCTATAACAATAATCCACTCTGACAGCAGTTCCATTTCACACTCTCTGCTCAGTCCTGTGTTGGGGGGGTGTTTAGTGTGGGATCAGTGTTTGCTTTTCTCAAACCGCAGTGATATTCCCAACAAGGGCAAGAGGTTTCAGTGTTTAAAAATGTAAAGATTTCAGAACAAAACCAGACAGAGAGTGATGAGGCCTCACACCTTCAATGTAGTGATTCCCCCAATCTTTCCTTTTGTATATTGTTTCCTTCCTCTGTCTGAAGTATTGGAGACGTCGACATCACTGAAACAATACAATCTCTCGGGACAATCACTGTAAACAGCTTCTGGAAACAAATTGACACTTTAATCACCCAAAAAGCTGAATGTCCATTCAAACACCTCCCTCCCCATATCCTTGTAAATGCAAAGATAACTCCCATTTCCCCAAAGCAGGAAGATGTGAAATGGAATCATCTTAACCTCTCTATCAAAGATAGAAAGTTTCTTTTCTGTAAAGTTTATTTATTAGTGTCACAAGTAGGCTTACATTAACAATGCAATGAAGTTAGTGTGAAAATTCCCTCGTCGCCTGTTCGGGTACACTGAGGGAGGATGTAGCATGGCCAATGCACCCTAACCAACACGTCTTTCAGACTGTGGGAGGAAACCAGAGCACTCGGAGGAAACCCACGCAGACACGGGGAGAACGTGCAGACTCCACACAGACAGTGACCCGAGCCGGGAATCGAACCTGGGTCCCTGGCGGTGTGTGGTAATTGTGCTAACCACTGTGCCACCGTGCCCGCATCTATACATAGACACACATAGATATATGGAGACACACACACAGATATGCTGCGATATATACAGAGGCAGATATTCTCAGATACTCAGAAATATATAGAAAGACACACAGACAGGCACCCACAAATACACAGGGAGAGGGAGAGAGAGAAACACAGTAAGACAGATAGATACATAGAAAGACTAACACACACATATAGATGTACAGACCAACATACAGAGAGAGGGGATGATGGAGGGTGAGGAGAGAAGGTAGAGAGACAGAGGGAGGGAGAGGGTAAGTGACTAAGGGAGAGAGACAGCAAAACAGATGCACAGATATATTCAGAAAGAGAGTGAGTGACAGAGACACACACACAGATCTATTCAGAGAGCGTCAGAGAGATAGAGAGACACACACGAACATACAAAGAGATATAAAGAGAGAGAGACAGGATGATGTGTAGGTTAGGCGGATTGCCATGCTAAATTGCCCTTAAGAGTCCAAAAATGCGAAGCTTGGGTGAATTGGCCATGCTAAATCGCCCCTTAATGTCCAAATATCTGCTTGTTAGGTGGATTGGCCATGCTAAATTGCCCCTTGAGATTCAACGGTGTGCGTGTTGGGTGGATTGGCCATGTTAAGTTGTTCCCTGGTGTCCAATGATGAGTAGGTTAGGTGGATTACCCATGGTAAATTGCCCCTTAGTGTCCAAAAATGTGAAGATTTGGTGAATTGACCATGCTACGTTGCCACTTAGTGCCCAAAGATGAATAGGTTAGGTGGATTGGCCGTGCTAAGTTGACACTTAGTGTGGAAGTTTCCCATCCCGCCCACCTTGGGAATTGTAACAGGCAGGGCAGGACCATGCAAAGGTCTCTCATAGAATCCCTGCAGTGCAGAAGGAGGCCATTCCGCCCATCGAGTCTGCACTGTCTCTCTGAAAGAACAGCCTACCCAGGCCCTCCCCTCCACCCTATCCTGTCCCCTCCACCTTATCCCCATAAGCCCGTGCATTTACCATGACTAAATCACCTAAGGCACTGATTAGACTAGGGACAGTCAGCATGGCTTTGTGAGTGGAAAATCATGTCCCACAAATTTAATTGAGTTTTTTGAAGGGGAAACCAAGAAGGTAGATGAGGGCAGTGCAGTTGCTGTTGTCGACATGGACTTTAGAAAGGCCTTTGACAAGGTACCGCATGGTAGGTTGTTGCATAAAAATAAATCTCACGGGATCCAGGGTGAGGTATCTAAATGGATACAAAATTGGCTTGTTGACAGAAGCCAGAGGGTGGTTGTAGAGGGTTGTTTTTCAAACTGGGGGCCTGTGATCAGCAGTGTGCCTCAGTGATCAGTGCTGGGCCCATTGTTATTTGTCATTTATATTAATGATTTGGATGAGAATATAGGGGGCATGGTTAGTAGGTTTGCAGACTACACCAAGATTGGTGGCATAGTGGACAGTGAAGAAAGTTATCTCCAATTGCTGGAAAGAGTGGAGGCCCAAAGAGACTTGGGGCGGTCACGTCAACATAGAAAATAGGAGGAGGAAGAGGCCATTCAGCCCTTCGAGCCTGACCCACCATTCAACACTATCATGGCCGATCCTCTGTCTCAATGCCATACCCCAGCGCTCTCCCCATACACCTCGACACCTTCAGAGTCTAGAAATCTATCTGTTTCCTTCTTAAATATATTCAGTGACTTGGTCTCCACAGCTTTCTGTGGGAGAGAATTCCACAGGTTCACCACCCTCTGAGTGAAGAGGTTTCCCCTCATCTCAGTCCCAAATGGCCTCCCCCGTATCCTGAGACTGTGACCCCTTGTTCCAGACACCCCCAGCCGGAGGAAACAATATCCCTGTATCCAGCCTGTCCAGCACTGTCAGAATTTTATACCTTTCAATTAGATCCCCGCTCACTCTTCTCCATTCCAGTGAATACAGGCCCAGCCGACCCAATCTCCCCTCAGACATCAATGCTGCCATCCCAGGAATCAGTCTGGTGAACATTCACTGCTCTCCCTCTGTGGCAAGTACATCCTTCCTCAGATAAGGAGAGGAACACTGCACACAAGACTCCAGGTGTGGTCTCACCGAGGCCCTGTCCAGCTGCAGTAAGACATCCTTGCTCTTCTACTCCAATCCTCTTGCAATGAAGGCCAACATGGGTGGTACAGTGGTTAGCTCTGCTGCCTCACAGTGCAACGGACCTGGGTTCAATTTTGGTATCGGGTGACTGTCTGTGTGGAGTTTGCACGTTCTCCCCGTGTCTGCGTGGGTTTCCTCCGGGTGCTCCGGTTTCCTCCCACACTCCAAAGATGCGTGCGTTAGGTTGATTGGCCATGATAAATTGCCCCTTAATGCCAGGGGGATTAGGATATTGTGAGTGAGACTGTGGGAGTGTTATCTATCTGTGTGTGTGTGTGTCTGTGTGTGAGACTGTGCGTGTATCTGTGTGTGTGTGTGAGACTGTGCGTGTATCTGTGTGTGTGTGTGTGCATCACTGCGTTTGTTGTCAGTGAGTTTGTGTGTGTTTCACTATCTTCCTGTCTCTCAGTCCCCCAGTCCCAGAATCTGCTTCTCTTTACACAGATGCTGCCTGTCCTGCTCAGTATTCCGGCATTGACTATTTCACAATCTGAGGAGTTGTGAATGGTGCGATCATCAGCGAACATCTCACCTATGGAGGGAAGGTCAGTGATGGAGCAGCTGAAGATGGTTGGGGCCTCGGACACTCACCCTGAGGAACTCCTGCAGTGATGTCCCGGGACTGAGAGGATCGGCTTTGAGATAATCGGCACATTGGGGGAAAGGTTGGGAAGCAGAGGATGCTGATTTAAGGTAAATGGCGACAGCGGCAACATGAGGCAATATCTGTGGCTTTGGAGTGATCCTTGTTGTACCCCACTATTAGCTGCTTGCCCACCTGAATATCTCACTGTTACTCTCTGCATTACTATCTCATCCCTATCTCTCAGTGACTCTGCCTCTCTCCATCTCTCCGGGGAAATTATAATGGGGAGCAAAGAAATGGCAGAAGAATTGAACATATACTTTGGTTCTGTCTTCACAAAAGAGGCACAGATAACCTGGCAGAAATGTTAGGGAACCAATGGTTTAGTGAGAGTGTGGAATTGAATTGAAGGAAATCAGTATTAGTAAGAAAATGGTGCTGGGGGAATGAATGGGGTTAAAGGCTGACAAAGCCCCAGGGCCTGATAATCTACATCCCAGAGTATTAAAGGAAGCGGCGCTGGAAATATTGGATGCATTGCTGGTCATCTTCCAAAATTCTATAGACTCTGGAGCAGTTCCTACAGATTGGGGGGTGGCAAATGTAACCCCACTATTTAAAATAATCTTTTCACTTGCGTGTAATTTATCACAGAACACGGGCAGCATGGGCTTATCGAGAATGACGCGATAGTGTTGGGGTGGAGAAGTTATTCCTTCAAGTGGAAATCAGTGTCGTTTTGAAATGTGTTGAGGGTTTCTGCCTCTCCCCATTCAATCCTTCCCAACCTCTCTATCGAGGCTCCTTCTCACTTTCTACCAGACAATTATTTGTGTTTGAGAGCGGGTGCAGAGGAGATTGAAATGAATCGGACAGACAGTTAACTCCAACACTGAGAAATGTGAGGTGATGCACTTTGGACAATAAGTTGATGAGAGAATCCATAAACCAACTGGGAACAAGTTAAATCATGTGCAGGTAAAGGGAAAGCTTTTATACCTCCATCAGTCTGTGTCTCTCTCTTTTTCTCACTCTCTGTGTCTGTGTCTTCTGTCCATCTCTCCCTTTCTGGGAATCTGTGAAAAATATCCACAAATATCAGGCAGCCATTTGGTGTTTCTTCCCAGTGGCCATTTTGTGTGAACGCAGCACTGAGATATTTCTGACAGAGTTGTCTCTTCACTCAAGTAATGTTAGTATTTGAAATGTGACAGATACGCAGCTATGAGGATTTTTATTTCTGGGAAAACTGAACTCACATTGAACAGCATCCCAGTGTGGGATTTAAACTCTAGTTTGTTTCAGTCCTGGGGAGAGAGATGGAGCGAGAGGGAGAGATACAGATACAGAGGCAGAGAGACACAGAAACAGGATGGGATTGTGCTGTGCATGTTTCAGAGCTGACACTGAGACACACACGAGATGTACAATCGCAGACCAGAGTGAATCATTCTCTGTTACCTGCAGTGTCCTGGACATGGACAGAAGCTGAAGTTTACTCCGGGTGCTCCGGTTTCATCCCACACTCCAAAGATAGAACAAAGAAAATTACAGCACGGGAACAGGTCTTTCAGCTCTCCAAGCCTGCACCGACCATGCTGCCTGACTGAACTAAAACCCCCCACCCTTCCGGGGACCATATCCCTCCATTCCCATCTTATTCATGTCTTTGTCAAGACGCCCTTGAAAAGTCACAATCGTATCCGTTTC
The DNA here is from genome assembly GCF_964213995.1 of Mustelus asterias. Lineage (NCBI taxonomy): Eukaryota > Metazoa > Chordata > Chondrichthyes > Carcharhiniformes > Triakidae > Mustelus > Mustelus asterias. The sequence continues at coordinate 18,288 of NW_027590621.1, forward strand.
CACTACCTCCCACGGCAACGAGTTCCAGGCACCCACCACCCTCTGTGTAAAAAAACTTTCCTCCCACATCTCCTTTAAACCTTGCCCCTCGCACCTTAAACCTATGCCCCCGAGTAATAACTCTTCCACCCTGGGAAAAATCTTCTGACTATCCACTCTGTCCATGCCCCCTCATAATCTGGCAGACTTCTATCAGGTGGACAGGTTAAGTGGATTGGCCAAGCTAAATTGTCCCTTAGTGTCAGGAGGATTAGCTGAGGTAAATGTATGGGATGATAGGGATGGGGCCTGGGTGGGATTGTGGTCAGTGCAGACTCGATGGGCCGAATGGCCTCCTGCACTGCAGGATCCTATGAACCCTGTTCTGTATTTGGTTTGGGATTGTTTGTTGAAAAGTGTAGTTGAAGTGTTACTCTGTAATGCTGGAATTTAGGCTACGGGATGATTGGATCAAACACTTCAAGATAATAAGGGGAATGGAGAGGACTGATAAAGAACAACTTTTCCTGCTGGTTGGGGAGTCCAGGACTTGGGGACATTGGATTTCAAACAATGTTGAGGATTTTAGACTTGTAGGAGTGGAATTCAGAAACACTTTGCCACACCAGCTGTGATATTAGTTTGGAACTACCTTCTATAATTCGTAGTTGATGCTCAGTCGCTTATTAATGTTTAAATCTGAGGTTGATAGATTATATTTTTATACAGGAGAAGCAATTTAAAATCAATGGGTCAATGTTAAAATGGATGCAGGAACAGAGAGACCTGGGCTTTCAGTTCATTTTTACATCTTAAAGATTCAACCTGGGGCTCAGAATCTGTCAGTTGAATCTACTTTTCCCTCCTGATAAAGTGTCAACAATTGTGTTGGGGAATGTGACAAAAGGTGACATTCCTGCACAGTGGGGTTGGGAGGTTGTTTAAAAGCCTCAATTAGATTGTGTCTCTTTGGAGAAGGTGCAAATTTCACAGGAAACGCCCCGAGATAAAGACTAGTTTCACCGATGTCTGAGTAACTTTCAAAGTCTGCAGACACATGAAGGGGGCAGAGATATTGTAATATTCAGAGCAGGAGATGGGGGACAATCACAGAATTGAAGATGTGAGGCCAGCTCCTGTTTCTGAATGTCAGTGTTTAGCTTTTAAACTTTAGTCCTGGGCTAATAATTCCAAGTTTGCAATCCCACACTTTGCTGTTGTGAATTAGAGTTGTGAATTTTCTGAAATTGATTGTGTAATAAAACTCGGTGCAGGATGCAATGATTCCAATTCTGCCTGCTGCTGCAAAGCCCCCGGGTCTGTCTCAGTTTCATCGTGTTTATCAATGATTTAAGATCCTAGAATCATAGAATCCCTGACGGGTAGACCATTCGGCCCATCGAGTCTGCATCGACCACAATCCCACCCAGGCCCTATTTCCGTAACCCCATATAGTTACCCTGTTAATCCCCTGACACTAGGGTCAATTTATCATGGCCAATCCACCTAACCCGCACATGTTTGGACTGTGGGAGGAAACTGGAGCACCCGGAGGAAACCCACGCAGACACTGGGCGAACTCTACACTGACAGCGAGCTGAGGCTGGAATTGAACCTGGGTTCTTGGCGCTGTGCTAACCACTGTGCCACCATGCCGTTCATCATAGAATCCCTAAAGTGCAGAAGGAGGTCCTTTGGCCCATCAAGCCTGCCCCCGACAACAAGACCACCCAGGCCTGAATCCCCCTAACACTAAGGGGCAATTGAGCACGGCCAATTAACCTCACCCGCACATCTTTGGAGTGTGGGAGGAAACCAGAAGCTTCAAATGGCAAAGAGGTGTTCCACTGCATAAGAGGCCATTCGGCTCATTGAGTCTGCACAGACTTGATGACAGAGTATCTTACCCAGGCCCTCACCCCAGCCCTATCCCCATAACCCCATTGCCAATCCATCTAACCTATATATCTTGCGAGTGTGGAAGGTAACCAGAGCACCCGGAGAAAACCCACGCAGACACGGGGAGAATGTGCAAACTCCGCACAGTCACCCGAGGCTGGAATTGAACCCGGGTCCCTGGCGCTGTGAGGCAGCAGTACGAACCACTGTGCCACCGTGCCACCCTAAAGTGAAATGTCTTAACTGAATGGTTCAAAGAGTGAAAGATGGATTTCATTGCAGACAATTGTGTGGTCACCCACTTGAAAAAGGATAGAACAGATTGCTTTATGAATGGGGAAAAGCTGGAAAGAGTGGAGGCCCAAAGAGACTTGGGGCGGTCACATCAACATAGAAAATAGGAGGAGGAGGAGGCCATTCAGCCCTTCGAGCCTGACCCACCATTCAACACTATCATGGCCGATCCTCTGTCTCAATGCCATACACCAGCGCTCTCCCCATTCACCTCGACACCTTTAGAGTCTAGAAATCTATCTATTTCCTTCTTAAATATATTCAGTGACTTGGTCTCCACGGCTTTCTGTGGGAGAGAATTCCACAGGTTCACCACCCTCTGAGTGAAGAGGTTTCCCCTCATCTCAGTCCCAAATGGCCTCCCCCGTATCCTGAGACTGTGACCCCTTGTTCCAGACACCCCCAGCCGGAGGAAACAATATCCCTGTATCCAGCCTGTCCAGCACTGTCAGAATTTTATACCTTTCAATTAGATCCCCGCTCACTCTTCTCCATTCCAGTGAATACAGGCCCAGCCGACCCAATCTCCCCTCAGACATCAATGCTGCCATCCCAGGAATCAGTCTGGTGAACATTCACTGCTCTCCCTCTGTGGCAAGTACATCCTTCCTCAGATAAGGAGAGGAACACTGGACACAAGACTCCAGGTGTGGTCTCACCGAGGCTCTGTCCAGCTGCAGTAAGACATCCTTGCTCTTCTACTCCAATCCTCTTGCAATGAAGGCCAACATCCCATTGGTCTTCCTAACTGCTTGCTGTAGCTGCATGCTTGCTTTCAGTGACTGGTGTTCTCAGATACCCAGGTCCCTTTGTACAACATTTCCCAATCTATCACCATTCAACTAATACTCTGCCATTCTCTTCCTCCATCCAAAGTGGATAACGTCACATTTATCCACATTATTCTGCATCTGCCATGTATTTCCCCACTCACTCAACTTGTCTAAATCACCCCGAAGCCTCTTAACATCCTCCTCATCACTCACATTCCCACCAAGTTTCGCCTCATCAGCAAACTTGAGAATATTACGTTTGGTTCCCTCATCCAAATCACTGATGTGTTTTGTGAATAGCTGGGACCCAAGAACTGACCCCTGCGGGACCCCACTCGTCACTGCCTGCTACTTAGAAAAAGATTAGTTTATTCCTGTCTGTGCGGAGTCCGCATGTTCTCCCTGTGTCTGCGTGGGTTTCCTCCGGATGCTCCGGTTTCCTCCCTCAGTCAACAAAGAACAAAGAAAAGTACAGCACAGGAACAGGCCCTTCGGCCCAAGTTTGTGCCGACACAGATGCCTCTCTAATATTTTCTTGCCTGTGTGTGGTCCATATCCCTATTTCCTGCCTATTCATGTATCTATCTAGTTGCCTCTTGAATCCCTACAGTACAAAGGGAGCCCATTTGGCCGATCGAGTCTGCACTGACCACAATCCCATCCAGGCCCTATCCCCATGCATTCACCTTAGCTAGTCCCCCGACACTAAGGGGCAATCCAGCATGGCCAATCAACCTAACCCGCACATCTTTGGAGTGGTTTCTCTTCAGCTTTCTCAAACCCCCGACCCTCATCCCCCAATCCACCCCTTACCCTGCACCCCCAATCCACCCCTCACTCTGCACCCCCCACCCTCAACCCCAATCCACCCCTCACCCTGCACACCCCACCCCCAATCCACCCCTCACCCTGCACCCCCCCAACCTCACCCTACACCCCTCCCCCCCAATCCACCCCTTACCCTGCACCCCCCACCCCCAATCCACCCCCCACCCTCACCCTGCACCCCCAATCCATCCCTCACCCCCCACTCACCCCCAATCCACCCCTCACCTTCAATCCACCCCTCACCCACACCCCCCAACCGTAGCCCAATCCATCCCTCACCCACACCCCCCAACCTTAGCCCAATCCACACCTCACCCTGCACCCCCCACCCTCACTCCCATCCACCCCTCACCCTCAATCTACCCCTCACCCTCAATCCACCTCTCACCCCAATCCATCCCTCACCCTGCACCCCCCACCCGTAGCCCAATCCACCCCTCACCCTGCACCCCCCACCCTCACCCTGCACCCCCAATCCACCCCATCCTGCACCCCCACCCCCAATCCACTCCTCACCCCCATCCACCCCTCACCCTCAATCCACCCCTCACCCTCAATCCACCCCTCACCCTCAATCCACCCCTCACCCCCAATCCATCCCTCACCCTGCACCCCCCACCCTTAGCCCAATCCACCCGGCACCCCCCCACCCTCACACCCAATTCACCTTTCACCCTGCACCCCCGACCCTCAACCCCAATCCATCGCTCACCCCCAATCTACCCCTCACCCTCAATCCACCCCTCACCCCCACCCTTAGCCCAATCCACCTCCTGCCCTGCATCCCCACCCTCACCCCCAATCCACCCCCCCACCCTCACACCAATCCACCTCAACCCTCACTTCCACCCCCACCATATTTTACCCCATAATTGACCTCAGTGTCTTTCAGAAAGCGGACAGTAGATGAGGGTAACTCGCTGGCCTGATTAAGTATTTCGATCATTGTGACATAACCTGAACTCTAAGGTCTGCGAGTGTAATGGGCACCTTTACCGGGACCATTGCTGCGTTCACACAGCCCGCAAGCGGCGACCGTTTGCCGCCGGCTGGCCCCCACCTGCCGGCCCATTCCGACCGTTAGTATTTAAAGTCGCGTGGAGGGGCGGGGCCTTTCCAGTTTGAAAGACGTGCTGTTTAGGGTGCATTGGCCGTGCTAAATTCTCCCTCAGTGTTACCCGAACAGGCGCCGGAGTGTGGGCGACTAGGGGATTTTCACAGTAACTTCATTACCGTGTTAATGTAAGCCGACTTGTGACACTAATAAATAAACTTCTAAACTTCTTTCAAAGCTAAATTAGGAAAAACTTCTTCACACGAGGTGTGGTTAAAGTTTGGTACTGTCTTCTGTAAATGAGCCCTCCCTATATCCCCCAGTCCCACCATCCTCTGATATCTGTTTTCCTTTAATCCTGGCTCCCTGACCATTCCCCATTTTAATCCTTTCACCATTGGGGTCTGCAGTTCAACTGTGTGGCTCCAACTCTGGAATTCCTTCCCAAAACTCTCTGTCTTCATACCTCCCTTTCCACCATTCAGACACTTCCTCAAAACAACCCCTTTTTGACCAGATCTTTGGGGCAATTCTTTTGTCCCTAAACTCGCCTGTGACTCGGCTTCTAATTTTTCACTCCAGGCTCCTGTGAAGCATCTGAGGACGTTTCTGTTCAAGGTGCTATATCAATGCAGGTTGTTGTTTTATGTGTCTGAGTGTCAGTTTCTCTCAATGTCCAGGACACCGCAGGTAACAGAGAATGATTCATTCCCCACTCAACCATTACCATCAAGCCACGGGGTCAACCTGGCATCCCTTAAAAATGAGGTGTCAACCTGGTGAAGCTCCCAAACAGGAGCGGGCAGCACGGTGGCACCAGTGGTTAGCACTGCTGTATCACAGCACCAGGGACACAAGTTCATATCCAGCCTCGGGTCACTATCTGCATGGGTTTCCTCCGAGTGCCGCTCTTCCTTCTCTCAGCCCAAAGATGTGCGGGTTCGGTGGATTGGCCATGCTAAATTTCCCCATAGTCTTAGGGGGATTAGCAGGGTAAATACTTTGACTTGATTAATTATTTTGATTTGATTTATTATTATATTAGTATACAGTGAAAAGTCTTGTTTCTTGCGCGCTACACACACAAAGCATACTGTTCATAGAGAAGGAAGCGAGAGAGTGCAGAATGTACTGTTACAGTCATAGCTAGGGTGGAGAGAAAGATCAATTTAATGAGAGGTAGGTCCATTCAAACGTCTGACAGCAGCAGGGAAGAAGCTGTTCTTGAGTCGGTCGGTCGGTGACCTCAGACTTTTGTATCTTTTTCCCGACGGAAGAAGGTGGAAGAGAGAATGTCCGGGGTGCGTGGGGTCCTTCATTATGCCGGCTGCTTTTCCGAGGCAGCGGGAAGTGTAGACAGAGTCAGTGGATGGGAGGCCGGTTTGCGTGATGGATTGGGCTACATTCATGATCTTTTGTAGATCCTTGCGGTCTTGGGCAGAACAGGAGCCAGACCAAGCTGTGATACAACCAGAAAGAATGAATTAGTGAGAGTTATAGCTGACATGCCCAATTTCCTTCATCTTCTGAGAACGTAGAGGCATTGACTGTGTTTCTAACTCTGTGGTGTATTTTGTCACAGGACAGTTTCGATGGAGATTTATTCTGTATCCCTGGGATTTAGAAGGTTCAGGAGTGAGTTGATTGAAGTTTTCTTTAATTCTTTCGTGGGACATGGGCATCGCTGGCTGAACAGAATTTATTGCATCGAGTTGCTCTTCGCGGGCAGTTGAGAGTTAACCGCATTGCTGTGGCTCTGGAGTCACACGTAGCCCAGACCACGTAAGGACGGCAGATTTCCTTCCCTAAAAGACATTAGTGAACCAGATGGGTTTTTCCGACAATCGACAATGGTTTCATGGTCACCAGTAGATTCTTAATTCCAGATATTTTTATTGAATTCCAATTGGTGGGATTCAAACCCAGGTCCCCAGAACATTGGCTGAGTTTCTGGATTAATAGTCTGGAGATAATAGCACTAGGCCATTGCCTCTCCTAATGTCACCTCTCCATCCCTGTCATTCACTCATCATCTCCGCTTCCACCATCCTCATAGGCCGTGTGTGGTCTCACCGAGGCCCTGTCCAGCTGCAGTAAGACATCCTTGCTCTTCTACTTGAACCCTCTTGCAATGAAGGCCAACATCCCATTGGTCTTCCTAACTGCTTGCTGTAGCTGCATGCTTGCTTTCAGTGACTGGTGTTCTCAGATACCCAGGTCCCTTTGTACAACATTTCCCAATCTATCACCATTCAACTAATACTCTGCCACTCTCTTCCTCCGTCCAAAGTGGACAACGTCACATTTATCCACATTATTCTGCGTGTGCCATGTATTTCCCCACTCACTCAACTTGTCTAAATCACCCCGAAACCTCTTAACATCCTCCTCATCACTCACATTCCCACCAAGTTTTGCCTCATCAGCAAACTTGAGAATATTACATTTGGTTCCCTCATCTAAATCACTGATGTGTTTTGTGAATAGCTGGGACCCAAGAACTGACCCCTGCGGGACCCCACTCGTCACTGCCTGCTACTTAGAAAAAGATTCATTTCTTCCTACTCACTGTTCCCTGTCTGTGAACCAATTCTCAATCCGTGCCATTATATTCCCCCAATCCCATGCACTTTAATTTAGCGCACTAACCTCCTATGTGGCACCGCTCCATCCATTTGTGTACAGTGTAGATTTACCAGAATGATACCAGGACAGCAAGGGTTAAATCACAAGGTGGTAAAATAACACAAACGAGGATTGTATTCCCCGGTTTTTCGAAGGATCAGCGGCTGATTATTTGAAAGTTTTCAGGAGAATAATGGAAACTGGTTGAACCACAGAATCCCAGTGCAGAAGGAGGCCATTCAGCCCATCGAGTCTGCACCGAATCTCTGACAGAGTATCTGAGCCAAACCCTTTCCCCTACCCATTCCCCACAGCCCCACACATTTACCATGGCCAATCCACCTCATCTAAACATCTTTGGATACTAAGGGGCAATTGAGCATGGCCAGTCCACCTAACCTCGACATCTTTGGACTGTGGGAGGAAACCGGAACACCCGGAGGAAACCCATGCAGAGTCGAGGAGAGCGTGCAAATTCTACACAGACAGTCACCCAAGGCTGGAATTGAACCTGGGCCCCTGGCACTGTGAGGCAGCAGTGCTAACCACTGTGCCACCGTGCCTATGGGCCTTCCCCAGCTCCTCCTGTCCCACCATCCTCCGATATCTGTTTTCCTTTCATTCTGGCTCCCAGAACAACCCCAATTTTAATAGTTTCACATTGTGAGTGAGACTCTGGGAGTGTTCTCTATCTGTGTGTGTGTGTGTGTCTGTGTGTGAGACTGTGCGTGTATCTGTGTGTGTGTGTGTGTGAGACTGTGCGTGTATCTGTGTGTGTGTGTATGCATCACTGCGTTTGTTGTCAGTGAGTTTGTGTGTGTTTCACTATCTTCCTGTCTCTCAGTCCCCCAGTCCCAGAATCTGCTTCTCTTTACACAGATGCTGCCTGTCCTGCTCAGTATTCCGGCATTGACTATTTCACAATCTGAGGAGTTGTGAATGGTGCGATCATCAGCGAACATCTCACCTATGGAGGGAAGGTCAGTGATGGAGCAGCTGAAGATGGTTGGGGCCTCGGACACTCACCCTGAGGAACTCCTGCAGTGATGTCCCGGGACTGAGAGGATCGGCTTTGAGATAATCGGCACATTGGGGGAAAGCTTGGGAAGCAGAGGATGCTGATTTAAGGTAAATGGCGACAGCGGCAACATGAGGCAATATCTGTGGCTTTGGAGTGATCCTTGTTGTACCCCACTATTAGCTGCTTGCCCACCTGAATATCTCACTGTTACTCTCTGCATTACTATCTCATCCCTATCTCTCAGTGACTCTGCCTCTCTCCGGGGAAATTATAAGGGGGAGCAAAGAAATGGCAGAAGAATTGAACGTATACTTTGGTTCTGTCTTCACAAAAGAGGCACAGATAACCTGGCAGAAATGTTAGGGAACCAATGCTTTAGTGAGAGTGTGGAATTGAATTGAAGGATATCAGTATTAGTAAGAAAATGGTGCTGGGGGAATGAATGGGGTTAAAGGCTGACAAAGCCCCAGGGCCTGATAATCGACATCCCAGAGTATTAAAGGAAGCGGCGCTGGAAATATTGGATGCATTGCTGGTCATCTTCCAAAATTCTATAGACTCTGGAGCAGTTCCTACAGATTGGGGGGTGGCAAATGTAACCCCACTATTTAAAATCATCTTTTCACTTGCGTGTAATTTATCACAGAACACGGGCAGCATGGGCTTATCGAGAATGACGGGATAGTGTTGGGGTGGAGAAGTTATTCCTTCAAGTGGAAATCAGTGTCGTTTTGAAATGTGTTGGGGGTTTCTGCCTCTCCCCATTCAATCCTTCCCAACCTCTCTGTCGAGGCTCCTTCTCACTTTCTACCAGACAATTATTTGTGTTCGAGAGCGGGTGCAGAGGAGATTGAAATGAAACAGACAGACAGTTAACTTCAACACTGAGAAATGTGAAGTGATGCACTTTGGACAATAAGTTGAGGAGAGAATCCATAAACCAACTGGGAACAAGTTAATTCATGTGCAGGTAAAGGGAAACCTTTTATACCTCCATCAATCTGTGTCTCTCTCTTTTTCTCACTCTCTTTGTCTGTGTCTTCTGTCCATCTCTCCCTTTCTGGAAATCTGTGAAAAATATCCACAAATATCAGGCAGCCATTTGGCGTTTCTTCCCAGTGGCCATTTCGTGTGAACGCAGCACTGAGATATTTCTGACAGAGTTGTCTCTTCACTAAAGTAACGTTAGTATTTTAAATGTGACAGATACGCAGCTATGGAGACACAAACGAGGGCTGTATTCCCGGGAATTTTGGAGTGTCAGGGACAATTTGATCCAATTTGTCAGGAGAATAATGGAAACTGATAGCACAGAGAGAGAGAAATGTTTCTTGCTGGTTATCCACCTCCTCCAGTCCCACCATCCTCCCATATCTGTTTTCCTTTCATTCTGGCTCCGTGACCATCCACAATTTGAATCGTTTCACCATTGGGAGCTGTGTCTTCATCTGCGTGGGCTCCAACTCTGGAATTCCTTCCCTGAACGTTTTACTCAAATACATCCATGGGATGTGGGCCTGGCTGGTTCTGCCAGCGTTTACTCCTCGTCCCTAATTGCTCATGAACTGAGTGGCTTGCTAGGCCATTTCAAACAGCATCGAAGAGTCAACCACACTGCTGTGGGGCTGGAGTCACATGTAGGCCCGACCAGGTAAGGACGGCAGATTTCCTTCCATAAAGAACATTAGTGATGCAGATTGGTTTTCTCCATTTTAACACCTCCTTTTCCTCCAATTAAAATAGTCCATAAAAACCATCTGACCAAACCTTTGGGACATGTGACCCTAAACTCTCCTGTGACTCGGGGTCAAATTTCTCACATTAAGTCTCCTGTGAAGCATCTTGGGATAATACTGTCCAAGGTGCTATATAAATGCAAGTTGTTGTTGTGTGTGTCTGAGTGTCAGCTTCTGTCCATGTCCAGGACACTGCAGGTAACAGAGAATGATTCACTCTGGTCTGCGATTGTACATCTCGTGTGTGTCTCAGTGTCAGCTCTGAAACATGTACAGCACAATCCCATCCTGTTTCTGTGTCTCTCTGCCTCTGTATCTGTATCTCTCCCTCTCGCTCCATCTCTCTCCCCAGGACTGAAACAAACGAGAGTTTAAATCCCACACTGGGATGCTGTTCAATGTGAGTTCAGTTTTCCCATAAATAAAAATCCTCAATTAAAAATTCCTTTGACACAGCAGAGGGAACTTTTCTCAAAGTGAATTTGCGGCTGTCTTGAATTTGAACCCAAGTTTTCAATATGGGGGTGGCACAGTGATGCAGGGGTTAGCACTGCTTCCTCACAGTGCCAGGGACCCGCCTTCGATTCCCAGCATGGGTCACTTTCTGACTGGAGTTTGAACGTCCTTCCCGTGTTTGTGTGGGTTTCCTCCGGGTGCTCCGGTTTCATCCCACACTCCAAAGATAGAACAAAGGAAATTACAGCACGGGAACAGGTCTTTCAGCTCTCCAATCCTGCACCGACCATGCTGCCTGACTGAACTAAAACCCCCTACCCTTCCGGGGACCATATCCCTCCATTCCCATCTTATTCATGTCTTTGTCAAGATGCCCTTGAAAAGTCACTATCGTATCCGTTTCCACTACCTCCCCCGGCAACGAGTTCCATGCACCCACCACCCTCTGTGTAAAAAAACTTTCCCCCCACATCTCCTTTAAACCTTGCCCCTCGCACCTTAAACCTATGCCCCCGAGTAATAACTCTTCCACCCTGGGAAAAATCTTCTGACTATCCACTCTGTCCATGCCCCTCATAATCTGGCAGACTTCTATCAGGTGTACAGGTTAAGTGGATTGGCCAAGCTAAATTGTCCCTTAGTGTCAGGAGGATTAGCTGAGGTAAATGTATGGGATGATAGGGATGGGGCCTGGGTGGGATTGTGGTCAGTGCAGACTCGATGGGCCGAATGGCCTCCTGCACTGCAGGATTCTATGAACCCTGTTCTGTATTTGGTTTGGGATTGTTTGTTGAAAAGTGTAGTTGAAGTGTTACTCTGTAATGCTGGAATTTAGGCTACGGGATGATTGGATCAAACACTTCAAGATAATAAGGGGAATGGAGAGGACTGATAAAGAACAACTTTTCCTGCTGGTTGGGGAGTCCAGGACTTGGGGACATTGGATTTCAAACAATGTTGAGGATTTTAGACTTGTAGGAGTGGAATTCAGAAACACTTTGCCACACCAGCTGTGATATTAGTTTGGAACTACCTTCTATAATTCGCAGTTGATGCTCAGTCGCTTATTAATGTTTAAATCTGAGGTTGATAGATTATTTTTTTATACAGGAGAAGCAATTTAAAATCAATGGGTCAATGTTAAAATGGATGCAGGAACAGAGAGACCTGGGCTTTCAGTTCATTTTTACATCTTAAAGATTCAACCTGGGGCTCAGAATCTGTCAGTTGAATCTACTTTTCCGGCCTGATAAAGTGTCAACAATTGTGTTGGGGAATGTGACAAAAGGTGACATTCCTGCACAGTGGGGTTGGGAGGTTGTTTGAAAGGAGATTCAGATTGTATCAGAAAACGTCAATTAGATTGTGTCTCTTTGGAGAAGGTGCAAATTTCACAGGAAACGCCCCGAGATAAAGACTAGTTTCACCGATGTCTGAGTAACTTTCAAAGTCTGCAGACGCATGAAGGGGGCAGAGATATTGTAATATTCAGAGCAGGAGAGGGGGGACAATCACAGAATTGAAGATGTGAGGCCATCTCTTGTTTCTGAATGTCAGTGTTTAGCTTTTAAACTTTAGTCCTGGGCTAATAATTCCAAGTTTGCAATCCCACACTTTGCTGTTGTGAATTAGAGTTGTGAATTTTCTGAAATTGATTGTGTAATAAAACTCGGTGCAGGATGCAATGATTCCCATTCTGTCTGCTGCTGCAAAGCCCCCGGGTCTGTCTCAGTTTCATTGTATTTATCAATGATTTGAGATCCTAGAATCCCTGAAGGGCAGACCATTCGGCCCATCGAGTCTGCGTCGACCACAATCCCACCCAGGCCCTATTCCCGTAACCCCATATAGTTAGCCTGTTAATCCCCTGACACTAGGGTCAATTTATCATGGCCAATCAACCTAACCCGCACATCTTTGGAGTGTGGGAGGAAACCAGAAGCTTCAAATGGCAAAGAGGTGTTCCACTGCATAAGAGGCCATTCAGCTCATTGAGTCTGCACAGACTTGATGACAGAGTATCTTACCCAGGCCCTCACCCCAGCCCTATCCCCATAACCCCATTGCCAATCCATCTAACCTATATATCTTGCGAGTATGGAAGGTAACCAGAGCACCCGGAGGAAACCCACGCAGACACGGGGAGAATGTGCAAACTCCGCACAGTCACCCGAGGCTGGAATTGAACCCGGGTCCCTGGCGCTGTGAGGCAGCAGTACGAACCACTGTGCCACCGTGCCACCCTAAAGTGAAATGTCTTAACTGAATGGTTCAAAGAGTGAAAGATGGATTTCATTGGAGACAATTGTGTGGTCACCCACTTTAAAAAGGATAGAACACATTGCTTTATGAATGGGGAAAAGCTGGAAAGAGTGGAGGCCCAGAGAGACTTGGAGCGGTCACAGAAACATAGAAAATAGGAGGAGGAGGAGGCCATTCAGCCCTTCGAGCCTGACCCACCATTCAACACTATCATGGCCGATCCTCTGTCTCAATGCCATACCCCAGCGCTCTCCCCATACACCTCGACACCTTTAGAGTCTAGAAATCTATCTGTTTCCTTCTTAAATATATTCAGTGACTTGGTCTCCACAGCTTTCTGTGGGAGAGAATTCCACAGGTTCACCACCCTCTCAGTGGAGAGGTTTCCCCTCATCTCAGTCCCAAATGGCCTCCCCCGTATCCTGAGACTGTGACCCCTTGTTCCAGACACCCCCAGCCGGAGGAAACAATATCCCTGTATCCAGCCTGTCCAGCACTGTCAGAATTTTATACCTTTCAATTAGATCCCCGCTCACTCTTCTCCATTCCAGTGAATACAGGCCCAGCCGACCCAATCTCCCCTCAGACATCAATGCTGCCATCCCAGGAATCAGTCTGGTGAACATTCACTGCTCTCCCTCTGTGGCAAGTACATCCTTCCTCAGATAAGGAGAGGAACACTGTACACAAGACTCCAGGTGTGGTCTCACCCAGGCCCTGTCCAGCTGCAGTAAGACATCCTTGCTCTTCTACTCGAACCCTCTTGCAATGGAGGACAACATCTCATTGGTCTTCCTAACTGCTTGCTGTAGCTGCATGCTTGCTTTCAGTGACTGGTGTTCTCAGATACCCAGGTCCCTTTGTTCAACATTTCCCAATCTATCACCATTCAACTAATACTCTGCCATTCTCTTCCTCCATCCAAAGTGGATAACGTCACATTTATCCACATTATTCTGCATCTGCCATGTATTTCCCCACTCACTCAACTTGTCTAAATCACCCCGAAGCCTCTTAACATCCTCCTCATCACTCACATTCCCACCAAGTTTCGCCTCATCAGCAAACTTGAGAATATTACGTTTGGTTCCCTCATCCAAATCACTGATGTGTTTTGTGAATAGCTGGGACCCAAGAACTGACCCCTGCGGGACCCCACTCGTCACTGCCTGCTACTTAGAAAAAGATTAGTTTATTCCTGTCTGTGCGGAGTCCGCATGTTCTCCCTGTGTCTGCGTGGGTTTCCTCCGGATACTCCGGTTTCCTCCCTCAGTCAACAAAGAACAAAGAAAAGTACAGCACAGGAACAGGCCCTTCGGCCCAAGTTTGTGCCGACACAGATGCCTCTCTAATATTTTCTTGCCTGTGTGTGGTCCATATCCCTATTTCCTGCCTATTCATGTATCTATCTAGTTGCCTCTTGAATCCCTACAGTACAAAGGGAGCCCATTTGGCCGATCGAGTCTGCACTGACCACAATCCCATCCAGGCCCTATCCCCATGCATTCACCTTAGCTAGTCCCCCGACACTAAGGGGCAATCCAGCATGGCCAATCAACCTAACCCGCACATCTTTGGAGTGGTTTCTCTTCAGCTTTCTCAAACCCCCGACCCTCATCCCCCAATCCACCCCTTACCCTGCACCCCCAATCCACCCCTCACTCTGCACCCCCCACCCTCAACCCCAATCCACCCCTCACCCTGCACACCCCACCCCCAATCCACCCCTCACCCTGCACCCCCCCACCCTCACCCTACACCCCTCCCCCCCAATCCACCCCTTACCCTGCACCCCCAATCCACCCCCCACCCTCACCCTGCACCCCCAATCCATCCCTCACCCCCCACTCACCCCCAATCCACCCCTCACCTTCAATCCACCCCTCACCCACACCCCCCAACCGTAGCCCAATCCATCCCTCACCCACACCCCCCAACCTTAGCCCAATCCACACCTCACCCTGCACCCCCCACCCTCACTCCCATCCACCCCTCACCCTCAATCCACCCCTCACCCTCAATCCACCTCTCACCCCAATCCATCCCTCACCCTGCACCCCCCACCCATAGCCCAATCCACCCCTCACCCTGCACCCCCCACCCTCACCCTGCACCCCCAATCCACCCCCATCCTGCACCCCCACCCCCAATCCACTCCTCACCCTCAATCCACCCCTCACCCTCAATCCACCCCTCACCCTCAATCCACCCCTCACCCTCAATCCACCCCTCACCCCCAATCCATCCCTCACCCTGCACCCCCCACCCTTAGCCCAATCCACCCGGCACCCCCCCACCCTCACACCCAATTCACCTTTCACCCTGCACCCCCGACCCTCAACCCCAATCCATCGCTCACCCCCAATCTACCCCTCACCCTCAATCCACCCCTCACCCCCACCCTTAGCCCAATCCACCTCCTGCCCTGCATCCCCACCCTCACCCCCAATCCACCCCCCCACCCTCACACCAATCCACCTCAACCCTCACTTCCACCCCCACCATATTTTACCCCATAATTGACCTCAGTGTCTTTCAGAAAGCGGACAGTAGATGAGGGTAACTCGCTGGCCTGATTAAGTATTTCGATCATTGTGACATAACCTGAACTCTAAGGTCTGCGAGTGTAATGGGCACCTTTACCGGGACCATTGCTGCGTTCACACAGCCCGCAAGCGGCGACCGTTTGCCGCCGGCTGGCCCCCACCTGCCGGCCCATTCCGACCGTTAGTATTTAAAGTCGCGTGGAGGGGCGGGGCCTTTCCAGTCTGAAAGACGTGCTGTTTAGGGTGCATTGGCCGTGCTAAATTCTCCCTCAGTGTTACCCGAACAGGTGCCGGAGTGTGGCGACTAGGGGATTTTCACAGTAACTTCATTACCGTGTTAATGTAAGCCGACTTGTGACACTAATAAATAAACTTCTAAACTTCTTTCAAAGCTAAATTAGGAAAAACTTCTTCACACGAGGTGTGGTTAAAGTTTGGTACTGTCTTCTGTAAATGAGCCCTCCCTATATCCCCCAGTCCCACCATCCTCTGATATCTGTTTTCCTTTAATCCTGGCTCCCTGACCATCCCCCATTTTAATCCTTTCACCATTGGGGTCTGCAGTTCAACTGTGTGGCTCCAACTCTGGAATTCCTTCCCAAAACTCTCTGTCTTCATACCTCCCTTTCCACCATTCAGACACTTCCTCAAAACAACCCCTTTTTGACCAGATCTTTGGGGCAATTCTTTTGTCCCTAAACTCGCCTGTGACTCGGCTTCTAATTTTTCACTCCAGGCTCCTGTGAAGCATCTGAGGACGTTTCTGTTCAAGGTGCTATATCAATGCAGGTTGTTGTTTTATGTGTCTGAGTGTCAGTTTCTCTCAATGTCCAGGACACCGCAGGTAACAGAGAATGATTCATTCCCCACTCAACCATTCCCATCAAGCCACGGGGTCAACCTGGCATCCCTTAAAAATGAGGTGTCAACCTGGTGAAGCTCCCAAACAGGAGCGGGCAGCACGGTGGCACCAGTGGTTAGCACTGCTGTATCACAGCACCAGGGACACAAGTTCATATCCAGCCTCGGGTCACTATCTGCATGGGTTTCCTCCGAGTGCCGCTCTTCCTTCTCTCAGCCCAAAGATGTGCGGGTTCGGTGGATTGGCCATGCTAAATTTCCCCATAGTCTTAGGGGGATTAGCAGGGTAAATACTTTGACTTGATTAATTATTTTGATTTGATTTATTATTATATTAGTATACAGTGAAAAGTCTTGTTTCTTGCGCGCTACACACACAAAGCATACTGTTCATAGAGAAGGAAGCGAGAGAGTGCAGAATGTACTGTTACAGTCATAGCTAGGGTGGAGAGAAAGATCAATTTAATGAGAGGTAGGTCCATTCAAACGTCTGACAGCAGCAGGGAAGAAGCTGTTCTTGAGTCGGTCGGTCGGTGACCTCAGACTTTTGTATCTTTTTCCCGACGGAAGAAGGTGGAAGAGAGAATGTCCGGGGTGGGTGAGGTCCTTCATTATGCTGGCTGCTTTTCCGAGGCAGCGGGAAGTGTAGACAGAGTCAGTGGATGGGAGGCCGGTTTGCGTGATGGATTGGGCTACATTCATGATCTTTTGTAGATCCTTGCGGTCTTGGGCAGAACAGGAGCCAGACCAAGCTGTGATACAACCAGAAAGAATGAATTAGTGAGAGTTATAGCTGACATGCCCAATTTCCTTCATCTTCTGAGAAAGTCGAGGCATTGACTGTGTTTCTAACTCTGTGGTGTATTTTGTCACAGGACAGTTTCGATGGAGATTTATTCTGTATCCCTGGGATTTAGAAGGTTCAGGAGTGAGTTGATTGAAGTTTTCTTTAATTCTTTCGTGGGACATGGGCATCGCTGGCTGAACAGAATTTATTGCATCGAGTTGCTCTTCGCGGGCAGTTGAGAGTTAACCGCATTGCTGTGGCTCTGGAGTCACACGTAGCCCAGACCACGTAAGGATGGCAGATTTCCTTCCCTAAAAGACATTAGTGAACCAGATGGGTTTTTCCGACAATCGACAATGGTTTCATGGTCACCAGTAGATTCTTAATTCCAGATATTTTTATTGAATTCCAATTGGTGGGATTCAAACCCAGGTCCCCAGAACATTGGCTGAGTTTCTGGATTAATAGTCTGGAGATAATAGCACTAGGCCATTGCCTCTCCTAATGTCACCTCTCCATCCCTGTCATTCACTCATCATCTCCGCTTCCACCATCCTCATAGGCCGTGTGTGGTCTCACCGAGGCCCTGTCCAGCTGCAGTAAGACATCCTTGCTCTTCTACTTGAACCCTCTTGCAATGAAGGCCAACATCCCATTGGTCTTCCTAACTGCTTGCTGTAGCTGCATGCTTGCTTTCAGTGACTGGTGTTCTCAGATACCCAGGTCCCTTTGTACAACATTTCCCAATCTATCACCATTCAACTAATACTCTGCCATTCTCTTCCTCCGTCCAAAGTGGACAACGTCACATTTATCCACATTATTCTGCGTGTGCCATGTATTTCCCCACTCACTCAACTTGTCTAAATCACCCCGAAGCCTCTTAACATCCTCCTCATCACTCACATTCCCACCAAGTTTTGCCTCATCAGCAAACTTGAGAATATTACATTTGGTTCCCTCATCTAAATCACTGATGTGTTTTGTGAATAGCTGGGACCCAAGAACTGACCCCTGCGGGACCCCACTCGTCACTGCCTGCTACTTAGAAAAAGATTCATTTCTTCCTACTCACTGTTCCCTGTCTGTGAACCAATTCTCAATCCGTGCCATTATATTCCCCCAATCCCATGCACTTTAATTTAGCGCACTAACCTCCTATGTGGCACCGCTCCATCCATTTGTGTACAGTGTAGATTTACCAGAATGATACCAGGACAGCAAGGGTTAAATCACAAGGTGGTAAAATAACACAAACGAGGATTGTATTCCCCGGTTTTTCGAAGGATCAGCGGCTGATTATTTGAAAGTTTTCAGGAGAATAATGGAAACTGGTTGAACCACAGAATCCCAGTGCAGAAGGAGGCCATTCAGCCCATCGAGTCTGCACCGAATCTCTGACAGAGTATCTGAGCCAAACCCTTTCCCCTACCCATTCCCCACAGCCCCACACATTTACCATGGCCAATCCACCTCATCTAAACATCTTTGGATACTAAGGGGCAATTGAGCATGGCCAGTCCACCTAACCTCGACATCTTTGGACTGTGGGAGGAAACCGGAACACCCGGAGGAAACCCATGCAGAGTCGAGGAGAGCGTGCAAATTCTACACAGACAGTCACCCAAGGCTGGAATTGAACCTGGGCCCCTGGCACTGTGAGGCAGCAGTGCTAACCACTGTGCCACCGTGCCTATGGGCCTTCCCCAGCTCCTCCTGTCCCACCATCCTCCGATATCTGTTTTCCTTTCATTCTGGCTCCCAGAACAACCCCAATTTTAATAGTTTCACATTGTGAGTGAGACTCTGGGAGTGTTCTCTATCTGTGTGTGTGTGTGTGTCTGTGTGTGAGACTGTGCGTGTATCTGTGTGTGTGTGTGTGTGAGACTGTGCGTGTATCTGTGTGTGTGTGTATGCATCACTGCGTTTGTTGTCAGTGAGTTTGTGTGTGTTTCACTATCTTCCTGTCTCTCAGTCCCCCAGTCCCAGAATCTGCTTCTCTTTACACAGATGCTGCCTGTCCTGCTCAGTATTCCGGCATTGACTATTTCACAATCTGAGGAGTTGTGAATGGTGCGATCATCAGCGAACATCTCACCTATGGAGGGAAGGTCAGTGATGGAGCAGCTGAAGATGGTTGGGGCCTCGGACACTCACCCTGAGGAACTCCTGCAGTGATGTCCCGGGACTGAGAGGATCGGCTTTGAGATAATCGGCACATTGGGGGAAAGCTTGGGAAGCAGAGGATGCTGATTTAAGGTAAATGGCGACAGCGGCAACATGAGGCAATATCTGTGGCTTTGGAGTGATCCTTGTTGTACCCCACTATTAGCTGCTTGCCCACCTGAATATCTCACTGTTACTCTCTGCATTACTATCTCATCCCTATCTCTCAGTGACTCTGCCTCTCTCCGGGGAAATTATAAGGGGGAGCAAAGAAATGGCAGAAGAATTGAACGTATACTTTGGTTCTGTCTTCACAAAAGAGGCACAGATAACCTGGCAGAAATGTTAGGGAACCAATGCTTTAGTGAGAGTGTGGAATTGAATTGAAGGATATCAGTATTAGTAAGAAAATGGTGCTGGGGGAATGAATGGGGTTAAAGGCTGACAAAGCCCCAGGGCCTGATAATCGACATCCCAGAGTATTAAAGGAAGCGGCGCTGGAAATATTGGATGCATTGCTGGTCATCTTCCAAAATTCTATAGACTCTGGAGCAGTTCCTACAGATTGGGGGGTGGCAAATGTAACCCCACTATTTAAAATCATCTTTTCACTTGCGTGTAATTTATCACAGAACACGGGCAGCATGGGCTTATCGAGAATGACGGGATAGTGTTGGGGTGGAGAAGTTATTCCTTCAAGTGGAAATCAGTGTCGTTTTGAAATGTGTTGGGGGTTTCTGCCTCTCCCCATTCAATCCTTCCCAACCTCTCTGTCGAGGCTCCTTCTCACTTTCTACCAGACAATTATTTGTGTTCGAGAGCGGGTGCAGAGGAGATTGAAATGAAACAGACAGACAGTTAACTTCAACACTGAGAAATGTGAAGTGATGCACTTTGGACAATAAGTTGAGGAGAGAATCCATAAACCAACTGGGAACAAGTTAATTCATGTGCAGGTAAAGGGAAACCTTTTATACCTCCATCAATCTGTGTCTCTCTCTTTTTCTCACTCTCTTTGTCTGTGTCTTCTGTCCATCTCTCCCTTTCTGGAAATCTGTGAAAAATATCCACAAATATCAGGCAGCCATTTGGCGTTTCTTCCCAGTGGCCATTTCGTGTGAACGCAGCACTGAGATATTTCTGACAGAGTTGTCTCTTCACTAAAGTAACGTTAGTATTTTAAATGTGACAGATACGCAGCTATGGAGACACAAACGAGGGCTGTATTCCCGGGAATTTTGGAGTGTCAGGGACAATTTGATCCAATTTGTCAGGAGAATAATGGAAACTGATAGCACAGAGAGAGAGAAATGTTTCTTGCTGGTTATCCACCTCCTCCAGTCCCACCATCCTCCCATATCTGTTTTCCTTTCATTCTGGCTCCGTGACCATCCACAATTTGAATCGTTTCACCATTGGGAGCTGTGTCTTCATCTGCGTGGGCTCCAACTCTGGAATTCCTTCCCTGAACGTTTTACTCAAATACATCCATGGGATGTGGGCCTGGCTGGTTCTGCCAGCGTTTACTCCTCGTCCCTAATTGCTCATGAACTGAGTGGCTTGCTAGGCCATTTCAAACAGCATCGAAGAGTCAACCACACTG
Source organism: Mustelus asterias (assembly GCF_964213995.1). NCBI lineage: Eukaryota > Metazoa > Chordata > Chondrichthyes > Carcharhiniformes > Triakidae > Mustelus > Mustelus asterias. The sequence goes on from NW_027590621.1 coordinate 39,178, forward strand.
CTGTGGGGCTGGAGTCACATGTAGGCCCGACCAGGTAAGGACGGCAGATTTCCTTCCATAAAGAACATTAGTGATGCAGATTGGTTTTCTCCATTTTAACACCTCCTTTTCCTCCAATTAAAATAGTCCATAAAAACCATCTGACCAAACCTTTGGGACATGTGACCCTAAACTCTCCTGTGACTCGGGGTCAAATTTCTCACATTAAGTCTCCTGTGAAGCATCTTGGGATAATACTGTCCAAGGTGCTATATAAATGCAAGTTGTTGTTGTGTGTGTCTGAGTGTCAGCTTCTGTCCATGTCCAGGACACTGCAGGTAACAGAGAATGATTCACTCTGGTCTGCGATTGTACATCTCGTGTGTGTCTCAGTGTCAGCTCTGAAACATGTACAGCACAATCCCATCCTGTTTCTGTGTCTCTCTGCCTCTGTATCTGTATCTCTCCCTCTCGCTCCATCTCTCTCCCCAGGACTGAAACAAACGAGAGTTTAAATCCCACACTGGGATGCTGTTCAATGTGAGTTCAGTTTTCCCATAAATAAAAATCCTCAATTAAAAATTCCTTTGACACAGCAGAGGGAACTTTTCTCAAAGTGAATTTGCGGCTGTCTTGAATTTGAACCCAAGTTTTCAATATGGGGGTGGCACAGTGATGCAGGGGTTAGCACTGCTTCCTCACAGTGCCAGGGACCCGCCTTCGATTCCCAGCATGGGTCACTTTCTGACTGGAGTTTGAACGTCCTTCCCGTGTTTGTGTGGGTTTCCTCCGGGTGCTCCGGTTTCATCCCACACTCCAAAGATAGAACAAAGGAAATTACAGCACGGGAACAGGTCTTTCAGCTCTCCAATCCTGCACCGACCATGCTGCCTGACTGAACTAAAACCCCCTACCCTTCCGGGGACCATATCCCTCCATTCCCATCTTATTCATGTCTTTGTCAAGATGCCCTTGAAAAGTCACTATCGTATCCGTTTCCACTACCTCCCCCGGCAACGAGTTCCATGCACCCACCACCCTCTGTGTAAAAAAACTTTCCCCCCACATCTCCTTTAAACCTTGCCCCTCGCACCTTAAACCTATGCCCCCGAGTAATAACTCTTCCACCCTGGGAAAAATCTTCTGACTATCCACTCTGTCCATGCCCCTCATAATCTGGCAGACTTCTATCAGGTGTACAGGTTAAGTGGATTGGCCAAGCTAAATTGTCCCTTAGTGTCAGGAGGATTAGCTGAGGTAAATGTATGGGATGATAGGGATGGGGCCTGGGTGGGATTGTGGTCAGTGCAGACTCGATGGGCCGAATGGCCTCCTGCACTGCAGGATTCTATGAACCCTGTTCTGTATTTGGTTTGGGATTGTTTGTTGAAAAGTGTAGTTGAAGTGTTACTCTGTAATGCTGGAATTTAGGCTACGGGATGATTGGATCAAACACTTCAAGATAATAAGGGGAATGGAGAGGACTGATAAAGAACAACTTTTCCTGCTGGTTGGGGAGTCCAGGACTTGGGGACATTGGATTTCAAACAATGTTGAGGATTTTAGACTTGTAGGAGTGGAATTCAGAAACACTTTGCCACACCAGCTGTGATATTAGTTTGGAACTACCTTCTATAATTCGCAGTTGATGCTCAGTCGCTTATTAATGTTTAAATCTGAGGTTGATAGATTATTTTTTTATACAGGAGAAGCAATTTAAAATCAATGGGTCAATGTTAAAATGGATGCAGGAACAGAGAGACCTGGGCTTTCAGTTCATTTTTACATCTTAAAGATTCAACCTGGGGCTCAGAATCTGTCAGTTGAATCTACTTTTCCGGCCTGATAAAGTGTCAACAATTGTGTTGGGGAATGTGACAAAAGGTGACATTCCTGCACAGTGGGGTTGGGAGGTTGTTTGAAAGGAGATTCAGATTGTATCAGAAAACGTCAATTAGATTGTGTCTCTTTGGAGAAGGTGCAAATTTCACAGGAAACGCCCCGAGATAAAGACTAGTTTCACCGATGTCTGAGTAACTTTCAAAGTCTGCAGACGCATGAAGGGGGCAGAGATATTGTAATATTCAGAGCAGGAGAGGGGGGACAATCACAGAATTGAAGATGTGAGGCCATCTCTTGTTTCTGAATGTCAGTGTTTAGCTTTTAAACTTTAGTCCTGGGCTAATAATTCCAAGTTTGCAATCCCACACTTTGCTGTTGTGAATTAGAGTTGTGAATTTTCTGAAATTGATTGTGTAATAAAACTCGGTGCAGGATGCAATGATTCCCATTCTGTCTGCTGCTGCAAAGCCCCCGGGTCTGTCTCAGTTTCATTGTATTTATCAATGATTTGAGATCCTAGAATCCCTGAAGGGCAGACCATTCGGCCCATCGAGTCTGCGTCGACCACAATCCCACCCAGGCCCTATTCCCGTAACCCCATATAGTTAGCCTGTTAATCCCCTGACACTAGGGTCAATTTATCATGGCCAATCAACCTAACCCGCACATCTTTGGAGTGTGGGAGGAAACCAGAAGCTTCAAATGGCAAAGAGGTGTTCCACTGCATAAGAGGCCATTCAGCTCATTGAGTCTGCACAGACTTGATGACAGAGTATCTTACCCAGGCCCTCACCCCAGCCCTATCCCCATAACCCCATTGCCAATCCATCTAACCTATATATCTTGCGAGTATGGAAGGTAACCAGAGCACCCGGAGGAAACCCACGCAGACACGGGGAGAATGTGCAAACTCCGCACAGTCACCCGAGGCTGGAATTGAACCCGGGTCCCTGGCGCTGTGAGGCAGCAGTACGAACCACTGTGCCACCGTGCCACCCTAAAGTGAAATGTCTTAACTGAATGGTTCAAAGAGTGAAAGATGGATTTCATTGGAGACAATTGTGTGGTCACCCACTTTAAAAAGGATAGAACACATTGCTTTATGAATGGGGAAAAGCTGGAAAGAGTGGAGGCCCAGAGAGACTTGGAGCGGTCACAGAAACATAGAAAATAGGAGGAGGAGGAGGCCATTCAGCCCTTCGAGCCTGACCCACCATTCAACACTATCATGGCCGATCCTCTGTCTCAATGCCATACCCCAGCGCTCTCCCCATACACCTCGACACCTTTAGAGTCTAGAAATCTATCTGTTTCCTTCTTAAATATATTCAGTGACTTGGTCTCCACAGCTTTCTGTGGGAGAGAATTCCACAGGTTCACCACCCTCTCAGTGGAGAGGTTTCCCCTCATCTCAGTCCCAAATGGCCTCCCCCGTATCCTGAGACTGTGACCCCTTGTTCCAGACACCCCCAGCCGGAGGAAACAATATCCCTGTATCCAGCCTGTCCAGCACTGTCAGAATTTTATACCTTTCAATTAGATCCCCGCTCACTCTTCTCCATTCCAGTGAATACAGGCCCAGCCGACCCAATCTCCCCTCAGACATCAATGCTGCCATCCCAGGAATCAGTCTGGTGAACATTCACTGCTCTCCCTCTGTGGCAAGTACATCCTTCCTCAGATAAGGAGAGGAACACTGTACACAAGACTCCAGGTGTGGTCTCACCCAGGCCCTGTCCAGCTGCAGTAAGACATCCTTGCTCTTCTACTCGAACCCTCTTGCAATGGAGGACAACATCTCATTGGTCTTCCTAACTGCTTGCTGTAGCTGCATGCTTGCTTTCAGTGACTGGTGTTCTCAGATACCCAGGTCCCTTTGTTCAACATTTCCCAATCTATCACCATTCAACTAATACTCTGCCATTCTCTTCCTCCATCCAAAGTGGATAACGTCACATTTATCCACATTATTCTGCATCTGCCATGTATTTCCCCACTCACTCAACTTGTCTAAATCACCCCGAAGCCTCTTAACATCCTCCTCATCACTCACATTCCCACCAAGTTTCGCCTCATCAGCAAACTTGAGAATATTACGTTTGGTTCCCTCATCCAAATCACTGATGTGTTTTGTGAATAGCTGGGACCCAAGAACTGACCCCTGCGGGACCCCACTCGTCACTGCCTGCTACTTAGAAAAAGATTAGTTTATTCCTGTCTGTGCGGAGTCCGCATGTTCTCCCTGTGTCTGCGTGGGTTTCCTCCGGATACTCCGGTTTCCTCCCTCAGTCAACAAAGAACAAAGAAAAGTACAGCACAGGAACAGGCCCTTCGGCCCAAGTTTGTGCCGACACAGATGCCTCTCTAATATTTTCTTGCCTGTGTGTGGTCCATATCCCTATTTCCTGCCTATTCATGTATCTATCTAGTTGCCTCTTGAATCCCTACAGTACAAAGGGAGCCCATTTGGCCGATCGAGTCTGCACTGACCACAATCCCATCCAGGCCCTATCCCCATGCATTCACCTTAGCTAGTCCCCCGACACTAAGGGGCAATCCAGCATGGCCAATCAACCTAACCCGCACATCTTTGGAGTGGTTTCTCTTCAGCTTTCTCAAACCCCCGACCCTCATCCCCCAATCCACCCCTTACCCTGCACCCCCAATCCACCCCTCACTCTGCACCCCCCACCCTCAACCCCAATCCACCCCTCACCCTGCACACCCCACCCCCAATCCACCCCTCACCCTGCACCCCCCCACCCTCACCCTACACCCCTCCCCCCCAATCCACCCCTTACCCTGCACCCCCCACCCCCAATCCACCCCCCACCCTCACCCTGCACCCCCAATCCATCCCTCACCCCCCACTCACCCCCAATCCACCCCTCACCTTCAATCCACCCCTCACCCACACCCCCCAACCGTAGCCCAATCCATCCCTCACCCACACCCCCCAACCTTAGCCCAATCCACACCTCACCCTGCACCCCCCACCCTCACTCCCATCCACCCCTCACCCTCAATCCACCCCTCACCCTCAATCCACCTCTCACCCCAATCCATCCCTCACCCTGCACCCCCCACCCATAGCCCAATCCACCCCTCACCCTGCACCCCCCACCCTCACCCTGCACCCCCAATCCACCCCCATCCTGCACCCCCACCCCCAATCCACTCCTCACCCTCAATCCACCCCTCACCCTCAATCCACCCCTCACCCTCAATCCACCCCTCACCCTCAATCCACCCCTCACCCCCAATCCATCCCTCACCCTGCACCCCCCACCCTTAGCCCAATCCACCCGGCACCCCCCCACCCTCACACCCAATTCACCTTTCACCCTGCACCCCCGACCCTCAACCCCAATCCATCGCTCACCCCCAATCTACCCCTCACCCTCAATCCACCCCTCACCCCCACCCTTAGCCCAATCCACCTCCTGCCCTGCATCCCCACCCTCACCCCCAATCCACCCCCCCACCCTCACACCAATCCACCTCAACCCTCACTTCCACCCCCACCATATTTTACCCCATAATTGACCTCAGTGTCTTTCAGAAAGCGGACAGTAGATGAGGGTAACTCGCTGGCCTGATTAAGTATTTCGATCATTGTGACATAACCTGAACTCTAAGGTCTGCGAGTGTAATGGGCACCTTTACCGGGACCATTGCTGCGTTCACACAGCCCGCAAGCGGCGACCGTTTGCCGCCGGCTGGCCCCCACCTGCCGGCCCATTCCGACCGTTAGTATTTAAAGTCGCGTGGAGGGGCGGGGCCTTTCCAGTCTGAAAGACGTGCTGTTTAGGGTGCATTGGCCGTGCTAAATTCTCCCTCGGTGTTACCCGAACAGGTGCCGGAGTGTGGCGACTAGGGGATTTTCACAGTAACTTCATTACCGTGTTAATGTAAGCCGACTTGTGACACTAATAAATAAACTTCTAAACTTCTTTCAAAGCTAAATTAGGAAAAACTTCTTCACACGAGGTGTGGTTAAAGTTTGGTACTGTCTTCTGTAAATGAGCCCTCCCTATATCCCCCAGTCCCACCATCCTCTGATATCTGTTTTCCTTTAATCCTGGCTCCCTGACCATTCCCCATTTTAATCCTTTCACCATTGGGGTCTGCAGTTCAACTGTGTGGCTCCAACTCTGGAATTCCTTCCCAAAACTCTCTGTCTTCATACCTCCCTTTCCACCATTCAGACACTTCCTAATAACAACCCCTTTTTGACCAGATCTTTGGGGCAATTCTTTTGTCCCTAAACTCGCCTGTGACTCGGCTTCTAATTTTTCACTCCAGGCTCCTGTGAAGCATCTGAGGACGTTTCTGTTCAAGGTGCTATATCAATGCAGGTTGTTGTTTTATGTGTCTGAGTGTCAGTTTCTCTCAATGTCCAGGACACCGCAGGTAACAGAGAATGATTCATTCCCCACTCAACCATTCCCATCAAGCCACGGGGTCAACCTGGCATCCCTTAAAAATGAGGTGTCAACCTGGTGAAGCTCCCAAACAGGAGCGGGCAGCACGGTGGCACCAGTGGTTAGCACTGCTGTATCACAGCACCAGGGACACAAGTTCATATCCAGCCTCGGGTCACTATCTGCATGGGTTTCCTCCGGGTGCCGCTCTTCCTTCTCTCAGCCCAAAGATGTGCGGGTTCGGTGGATTGGCCATGCTAAATTTCCCCATAGTCTTAGGGGGATTAGCAGGGTAAATACTTTGACTTGATTAATTATTTTGATTTGATTTATTATTATATTAGTATACAGTGAAAAGTCTTGTTTCTTGCGCGCTACACACACAAAGCATACTGTTCATAGAGAAGGAAGCGAGAGAGTGCAGAATGTACTGTTACAGTCATAGCTAGGGTGGAGAGAAAGATCAATTTAATGAGAGGTAGGTCCATTCAAACGTCTGACAGCAGCAGGGAAGAAGCTGTTCTTGAGTCGGTCGGTCCGTGACCTCAGACTTTTGTATCTTTTTCCCGACGGAAGAAGGTGGAAGAGAGAATGTCCGGGGTGCGTGGGGTCCTTCATTATGCCGGCTGCTTTTCCGAGGCAGCGGGAAGTGTAGACAGAGTCAGTGGATGGGAGGCCGGTTTGCGTGATGGATTGGGCTACATTCATGATCTTTTGTAGATCCTTGCGGTCTTGGGCAGAACAGGAGCCAGACCAAGCTGTGATACAACCAGAAAGAATGAGTTAGTGAGAGTTATAGCTGACATGCCCAATTTCCTTCATCTTCTGAGAAAGTAGAGGCATTGACTGTGTTTCTAACTCTGTGGTGTATTTTGTCACAGGACAGTTTCGATGGAGATTTATGCTGGATCCCTGGGATTTAGAAGGTTCAGGAGTGAGTTGATTGAAGTTTTCTTTAATTCTTTCGTGGGACATGGGCATCGCTGGCTGAACAGAATTTATTGCATCGAGTTGCTCTTCGCGGGCAGTTGAGAGTTAACCGCATTGCTGTGGCTCTGGAGTCACACGTAGCCCAGACCACGTAAGGATGGCAGATTTCCTTCCCTAAAAGACATTAGTGAACCAGATGGGTTTTTCCGACAATCGACAATGGTTTCATGGTCACCAGTAGATTCTTACTTCCAGATATTTTTATTGAATTCCAATTGGTGGGATTCAAACCCAGGTCCCCAGAACATTGGCTGAGTTTCTGGATTAATAGTCTGGAGATAATAGCACTAGGCCATTGCCTCTCCTAATGTCACCTCTCCATCCCTGTCATTCACTCATCATCTCCGCTTCCACCATCCTCATAGGCCGTGTGTGGTCTCACCGAGGCCCTGTCCAGCTGCAGTAAGACATCCTTGCTCTTCTACTTGAACCCTCTTGCAATGAAGGCCAACATCCCATTGGTCTTCCTAACTGCTTGCTGTAGCTGCATGCTTGCTTTCAGTGACTGGTGTTCTCAGATACCCAGGTCCCTTTGTACAACATTTCCCAATCTATCACCATTCAACTAATACTCTGCCATTCTCTTCCTCCGTCCAAAGTGGACAACGTCACATTTATCCACATTATTCTGCGTGTGCCATGTATTTCCCCACTCACTCAACTTGTCTAAATCACCCCGAAGCCTCTTAACATCCTCCTCATCACTCACATTCCCACCAAGTTTTGCCTCATCAGCAAACTTGAGAATATTACATTTGGTTCCCTCATCTAAATCACTGATGTGTTTTGTGAATAGCTGGGACCCAAGAACTGACCCCTGCGGGACCCCACTCGTCACTGCCTGCTACTTAGAAAAAGATTCATTTCTTCCTACTCACTGTTCCCTGTCTGTGAACCAATTCTCAATCCGTGCCATTATATTCCCCCAATCCCATGCACTTTAATTTAGCGCACTAACCTCCTATGTGGCACCGCTCCATCCATTTGTGTACAGTGTAGATTTACCAGAATGATACCAGGACAGCAAGGGTTAAATCACAAGGTGGTAAAATAACACAAACGAGGATTGTATTCCCCGGTTTTTCGAAGGATCAGCGGCTGATTATTTGAAAGTTTTCAGGAGAATAATGGAAACTGGTTGAACCACAGAATCCCAGTGCAGAAGGAGGCCATTCAGCCCATCGAGTCTGCACCGAATCTCTGACAGAGTATCTGAGCCAAACCCTTTCCCCTACCCATTCCCCACAGCCCCACACATTTACCATGGCCAATCCACCTCATCTAAACATCTTTGGATACTAAGGGGCAATTGAGCATGGCCAGTCCACCTAACCTCGACATCTTTGGACTGTGGGAGGAAACCGGAACACCCGGAGGAAACCCATGCAGAGTCGAGGAGAGCGTGCAAATTCTACACAGACAGTCACCCAAGGCTGGAATTGAACCTGGGCCCCTGGCACTGTGAGGCAGCAGTGCTAACCACTGTGCCACCGTGCCTATGGGCCTTCCCCAGCTCCTCCTGTCCCACCATCCTCCGATATCTGTTTTCCTTTCATTCTGGCTCCCAGAACAACCCCAATTTTAATAGTTTCACATTGTGAGTGAGACTCTGGGAGTGTTCTCTATCTGTGTGTGTGTCTGTGTGTGAGACTGTGCGTGTATCTGTGTGTGTGTGTGTGTGAGACTGTGCGTGTATCTGTGTGTGTGTGTATGCATCACTGCGTTTGTTGTCAGTGAGTTTGTGTGTGTTTCACTATCTTCCTGTCTCTCAGTCCCCCAGTCCCAGAATCTGCTTCTCTTTACACAGATGCTGCCTGTCCTGCTCAGTATTTCTGCATTGACTATTTCACAATCTGAGGAGTTGTGAATGGTGCGATCATCAGCGAACATCTCACCTATGGAGGGAAGGTCAGTGATGGAGCAGCTGAAGATGGTTGGGGCCTCGGACACTCACCCTGAGGAACTCCTGCAGTGATGTCCCGGGACTGAGAGGATCGGCTTTGAGATAATCGGCACATTGGGGGAAAGCTTGGGAAGCAGAGGATGCTGATTTAAGGTAAATGGCGACAGCGGCAACATGAGGCAATATCTGTGGCTTTGGAGTGATCCTTGTTGTACCCCACTATTAGCTGCTTGCCCACCTGAATATCTCACTGTTACTCTCTGCATTACTATCTCATCCCTATCTCTCAGTGACTCTGCCTCTCTCCATCTCTCCGGGGAAATTATAAGGGGGAGCAAAGAAATGGCAGAAGAATTGAACGTATACTTTGGTTCTGTCTTCACAAAAGAGGCACAGATAACCTGGCAGAAATGTTAGGGAACCAATGCTTTAGTGAGAGTGTGGAATTGAATTGAAGGATATCAGTATTAGTAAGAAAATGGTGCTGGGGGAATGAATGGGGTTAAAGGCTGACAAAGCCCCAGGGCCTGATAATCTACATCCCAGAGTATTAAAGGAAGCGGCGCTGGAAATATTGGATGCATTGCTGGTCATCTTCCAAAATTCTATAGACTCTGGAGCAGTTCCTACAGATTGGGGGGTGGCAAATGTAACCCCACTATTTAAAATCATCTTTTCACTTGCGTGTAATTTATCACAGAACACGGGCAGCATGGGCTTATCGAGAATGACGCGATAGTGTTGGGGTGGAGAAGTTATTCCTTCAAGTGGAAATCAGTGTCGTTTTGAAATGTGTTGAGGGTTTCTGCCTCTCCCCATTCAATCCTTCCCAACCTCTCTATCGAGGCTCCTTCTCACTTTCTACCAGACAATTATTTGTGTTTGAGAGCGGGTGCAGAGGAGATTGAAATGAATCGGACAGACAGTTAACTCCAACACTGAGAAATGTGAGGTGATGCACTTTGGACAATAAGTTGTTGAGAGAATCCATAAACCAACTGGGAACAAGTTAAATCATGTGCAGGTAAAGGGAAAGCTTTTATACCTCCATCAATCTGTGTCTCTCTCTTTTTCTCACTCTCTGTGTCTGTGTCTTCTGTCCATCTCTCCCTTTCTGGGAATCTGTGAAAAATATCCACAAATATTAGGCAGCCATTTGGCGTTTCTTCCCAGTGGCCATTTTGTGTGAACGCAGCACTGAGATATTTCTGACAGAGTTGTCTCTTCACTCAAGTAATGTTAGTATTTGAAATGTGACAGATACGCAGCTATGAGGATTTTTATTTCTGGGAAAACTGAACTCACATTGAACAGCATCCCAGTGTGGGATTGAAACTCTAGTTTGTTTCAGTCCTGGGGAGAGAGATGGAGCGAGAGGGAGAGATACAGATACAGAGGCAGAGAGACACAGAAACAGGATGGGATTGTGCTGTACATGTTTCAGAGCTGACACTGAGACACACACGAGATGTACAATCGCAGACCAGAGTGAATCATTTTCTGTGACCTGCAGTGTCCTGGACATGGACAGAAGCTGAAGTTTACTCCGGGTGCTCCGGTTTCATCCCACACTCCAAAGATAGAACAAAGAAAATTACAGCACGGGAACAGGTCTTTCGGCTCTCCAATCCTGCACCGACCATGCTGCCTGACTGAACTAAAACCCCCTACCCTTCCGGGGACCATATCCCTCCATTCCCATCTTATTCATGTCTTTGTCAAGACGCCCTTGAAAAGTCACAATCGTATCCGTTTCCACTTCCTCCCCCGGCAACGAGTTCCAGGCACCCACCACCCTCTGTGCAAAAAAACTTTCCTCCCACATCTCCTTTAAACCTTGCCCCTCGCACCTTAAACCTATGCCCCCGAGTAATAACTCTTCCACCCTGGGAAAAATCTTCTGACTATCCACTCTGTCCATGCCTCTCATAATCTGGCAGACTTCGATCAGGCGAACAGGTTAAGTGGATTGGCCAAGCTAAATTGTCCCTTAGTGTCAGGAGGATTAGCTGAGGTAAATGTATGGGATGATAGGGATGGGGCCTGGGTGGGATTGTGGTCAGTGCAGACTCGATAGGCCGAATGGCCTCCTGCACTGCAGGATTCTATGAACCCTGTTCTGTATTTGGTTTGGGATTGTTTGTTGAAAAGTGTAGTTGAAGTGTTACTCTGTAATGCTGGAATTTAGGCTACGGGATGATTGGATCAAACACTTCAAGATAATAAGGGGAATGGAGAGGACTGATAAAGAACAACTTTTCCTGCTGGTTGGGGAGTCCAGGACTTGGGGACATTTGGACTTCAAACAATGTTGAGGATTTTAGACTTGTCGGAGCGGAATTCAGAAACACTCCCTCTCTCTCTCTGTCCCTCTCTCTCTCTGTCCCTCTCTCTCTCTGTCCCTCTCTCTCTCTGTCCCTCTCTCTCTGTGTCCCTCTGTCTCTGTCTCCCTCCCTCTGTGTCTCCCTCCCTCTGTGTCTCCCTCCCTCTGTGTCTCCCTCCCTCTGTGTCTCCCTCCCTCTGTGTCTCCCTCCCTCTGTGTCTCCCTCCCTCTGTGTCTCCCTCCCTCTGTGTCCCCCTCCCTCTGTGTCCCCTCCCTCTGTGTCCCCCTCCCTCTGTGTCCCCCTCCCTCTGTGTCCCCCTCCCTCTGTGTCCCCCTCCCTCTGTGTCCCCCTCCCTCTGTGTCCCCCTCCCTCTGTGTCCCCCTCCCTCTGTGTCCCCCTCCCTCTGTGTCCCCCTCCCTCTGTGTCCCCCTCCCTCTGTGTCCCCCTCCCTCTGTGTCCCCCTCCCTCTGTGTCCCCCTCCCTCTGTGTCCCCCTCCCTCTGTGTCCCCCTCCCTCTGTGTCCCCCTCCCTCTGTGTCCCCCTCCCTCTGTGTCCCCCTCCCTCTGTGTCCCCCTCCCTCTGTGTCCCCCTCCCTCTGTGTCCCCCTCCCTCTGTGTCCCCCTCCCTCTGTGTCCCCCTCCCTCTGTGTCCCCCTCCCTCTGTGTCCCCCTCCCTCTGTGTCCCCCTCCCTCTGTGTCCCCCTCCCTCTGTGTCCCCCTCCCTCTGTGTCCCCCTCCCTCTGTGTCCCCCTCCCTCTGTGTCCCCCTCCCTCTGTGTCCCCCTCCCTCTGTGTCCCCCTCCCTCTGTGTCCCCCTCCCTCTGTGTCCCCCTCCCTCTGTGTCCCCCTCCCTCTGTGTCCCCCTCCCTCTGTGTCCCCCTCCCTCTGTGTCCCCCTCCCTCTCTGTCCCCCTCCCTCTCTGTCCCCCTCCCTCTCTGTCCCCCTCCCTCTCTGTCCCCCTCCCTCTCTGTCCCCCTCCCTCTCTGTCCCCCTCCCTCTCTGTCCCCCTCCCTCTCTGTCCCCCTCCCTCTCTGTCCCCCTCCCTCTCTGTCCCCCTCCCTCTCTGTCCCCCTCCCTCTCTGTCCCCCTCCCTCTCTGTCCCCCTCCCTCTCTGTCCCCCTCCCTCTCTGTCCCCCTCCCTCTCTGTCCCCCTCCCTCTCTGTCCCCCTCCGTCTCTGTCTCTCTCCGTCTCTCTGTTTCTCTCTCTCTTTCTGGCCCCCTCTCGCTCTGTCTCTCTCTCTCTTTGCCTCTCTGTCTGTCTCTCTGTCTGTCTCTCTGTCTGTCTCTCTGTCTGTCTCTCTGTCTGTCTCTCTGTCTGTCTCTCTGTCTGTCTCTCTGTCTGTCTCTCTCTCTGTATCTGTCTCTCTCTCTCTCACTGTGTCTCTCTCTCTCTCACTGTGTCTCTCTCTCTCTCACTGTGTCTCTCTCTGTCCCTCTCCCTTTCTCTGTCTGTCTCTCACCCTGTCTCTCTCTGTCACTCTCTCCCTCTCTCTCTGTCTCTCTCTCTCTCTCTTTGTGTGTCCCTCTCTCGCTCTCTGTGTCACTCTGTCTCTGTCACGCTCTATCTCTGTCTCCCTCTCTGTGTCTCTCTGTCTCACTCTCTCTGTCTCACTCTCTCTGTCTCACTCTCTCTGTCTCACTCTCTCTGTCTCACTCTCTCTGTCTCACTCTCTCTCTGTGTGTGTCTCTCTCTGTGTGTCTCTCTCTCTCTCTGTGTCTCTCTCTCTGTGTGTCTCTCTCTCTGTGTGTCTCTCTCTCTGTGTGTCTCCCTCTCCGTGTCTCCCTCTCCGTGTCTCCCTCTCTGTGTCTCCCTCTCTGTGTCTCCCTCTCTGTGTCTCCCTCTCTGTGTCTCCCTCTCTGTGTCTCCCTCTCTGTGTCTCCCTCTCTGTGTCTCCCTCTCTCTGTCTCCCTCTCTTTGTCTCCCTCTCTTTGTCTCCCTCTCTCTGTCCCCCTCTCTCTGTCCCCCTCTCTCTGTCCCCCTCTCTCTGTCTCCCTCTCTCTGTCTCCCTCTCTCTGTCTCCCTCTCTCTGTCTCCCTCTCTCTGTCTCCCTCTCTCTGTCTCCCTCTCTCTGTGTCTCCCTCTCTCTGTGTGTCTCCCTCTCTCTGTGTGTCTCCCTCTCTCTGTGTGTCTCCCTCTCTCTGTGTGTCTCCCTCTCTCTGTGTGTCTCCCTCTCTGTGTGTCTCCCTCTCTGTGTGTCTCCCTCTCTGTGTGTCTCCCTCTCTCTGTGTGTCTCCCTCTCTCTGTGTGTCTCCCTCTCTCTGTGTGTCTCCCTCTCTCTGTGTGTCTCCCTCTCTCTGTGTGTCTCCCTCTCTCTGTGTGTCTCCCTCTCTCTGTGTGTCTCCCTCTCTCTGTGTGTCTCCCTCTCTCTGTGTGTCTCCCTCTCTCTGTGTGTCTCCCTCTCTCTGTGTGTCTCCCTCTCTCTGTGTGTCTCCCTCTCTCTGTGTGTCTCCCTCTCTCTGTGTGTCTCCCTCTCTCTGTGTGTCTCCCTCTCTCTGTGTGTCTCCCTCTCTCTGTGTGTCTCCCTCTCTCTGTGTGTCTCCCTCTCTCTGTGTGTCTCCCTCTCTCTGTGTGTCTCCCCCTCTCTGTGTGTCTCCCTCTCGCTGTGTGTCTCCCTCTCTCTGTGTGTCTCCCTCCCTCTGTGTCTCCCTCCCTCTGTGTCTCCCTCCCTCTGTGTCTCCCTCCCTCTGTGTCTCCCTCCCTCTGTGTCTCCCTCCCTCTGTGACTCCCTCCCTCTGTGTCTCCCTCCCTCTGTGTCTCCCTCCCTCTGTGTCTCCCTCCCTCTGTGTCTCCCTCCCTCTGTGTCTCCCTCCCTCTGTGTCTCCCTCCCTCTGTGTCTCCCTCCCTCTCTGTCTCCCTCCCTCTCTGTCTCCCTCCCTCTCTGTCTCCCTCCCTCTCTGTCTCCCTCCCTCTCTGTCTCCCTCCCTCTCTGTCTCCCTCCCTCTCTGTCTCCCTCCCTCTCTGTCTCCCTCCCTCTCTGTCTCCCTCCCTCTCTGTCTCCCTCCCTCTCTGTCTCCCTCCCTCTCTGTCTCCCTCCCTCTCTGTCTCCCTCCCTCTCTGTCTCCCTCCCTCTCTGTCTCCCTCCCTCTCTGTCTCCCTCCCTCTCTGTCTCCCTCCCTCTCTGTCTCCCTCCCTCTCTGTCTCCCTCCCTCTCTGTCTCCCTCCCTCTCTGTCTCCCTCTCTCTCTGTCTCCGTCTCTCTCTGTCTCCCTCCGTCTCTGTCTCCCTCCGTCTCTGTCTCCCTCCCTCTCTGTCTCCCTCCCTCTCTGTCTCCCTCCCTCTCTGTCTCCCTCCCTCTCTGTCTCCCTCCCTCTGTGTCTCCCTCTCTCTCTGTCTCCCTCCCTCTCTGTCTCCCTCCCTCTCTGTCTCCCTCCCTCTCTGTCTCCCTCCCTCTCTGTCTCCCTCCCTCTCTGTCTCCCTCCCTCTCTGTCTCCCTCCCTCTCTGTCTCCCTCCCTCTCTGTCTCCCTCCCTCTCTGTCTCCCTCTCTCTCTGTCTCCCTCTCTCTCTGTCTCCCTCTCTCTCTGTCTCCGTCTCTCTCTGTCTCCCTCCGTCTCTGTCTCCCTCCCTCTCTGTCTCCCTCCCTCTCTGTCTCCCTCCCTCTCTGTCTCCCTCCCTCTCTGTCTCCCTCCCTCTCTGTCTCCCTCTCTCTCTGTCTCCCTCTCTCTCTGTCTCCCTCTCTCTCTGTCTCCCTCCCTCTCTGTCTCCCTCCCTCTCTGTCTCCCTCCCTCTCTGTCTCCCTCTCTCTCTGTCTCCCTCCCTCTCTGTCTCCCTCCCTCTCTGTCTCCCTCCCTCTCTGTCTCCCTCCCTCTCTGTCTCCCTCCCTCTCTGTCTCCCTCCCTCTCTGTCTCCCTCCCTCTCTGTCTCCCTCCCTCTCTGTCTCCCTCCCTCTCTGTCTCCCTCCCTCTCTGTCTCCCTCCCTCTCTGTCTCCCTCCCTCTCTGTCTCCCTCCCTCTCTGTCTCCCTCCCTCTCTGTCTCCCTCCCTCTCTGTCTCCCTCCCTCTCTGTCTCCCTCCCTCTCTGTCTCCCTCCCTCTCTGTCTCCCTCCCTCTCTGTCTCCCTCCCTCTCTGTCTCCCTCCCTCTCTGTCTCCCTCCCTCTCTGTCTCCCTCCCTCTCTGTCTCCCTCCCTCTCTGTCTCCCTCCCTCTCTGTCTCCCTCTCTCTCTGTCTCCCTCTCTCTCTGTCTCCGTCTCTCTCTGTCTCCCTCTGTCTCTGTCTCCCTCTGTCTCTGTCTCCCTCCGTCTCTGTCTCCCTCCCTCTCTGTCTCCCTCCCTCTCTGTCTCCCTCCCTCTCTGTCTCCCTCTCTCTCTGTCTCCCTCTCTCTCTGTCTCCCTCTCTCTCTGTCTCCGTCTCTCTCTGTCTCCCTCTGTCTCTCTCCGTCTCTCTCTGTCTCTCTCCGTCTTTGTCTCTCTCTCTCTCTCTGTCTCTCTCTATCTCTGTCTCTCTGTTTCTCTCTCTCTTTCTGGCCCCCTCTCGCTCTGTCTCTCTCTCTTTGCGGCTCTGTCTCTCTCTGTCTGTCTCTGTCGGTCTCTCTCTCTGTATCTGTTTCTCTCTCTCTCAATGTGTCTCTCTCTGTCCCTCTCTCTTTCTCTCTCTCTCTTTCTGTCTCTCTCTCTCTTTGTGTGTGTCTCTCTCTCTCTCTGTGTCACTCTGTCTCTGTCGCGCTCTATCTCTGTCTCCCTCTCTGTGTCTCTCTGTCTGTCTCTCTCTCTCTCCCTCTCTCTATCTCTCTCTCTCTTTCTCGCTCTATCTTTCTCGTTCTCTCTGTCTCTCTCTCTGTCTCTCTCTCTCTGTCTCACTCTGTCTGTCTGTCTGTCTCTCTCTCTGTCTGTCTCTCTCTCTGTCTGTCTCTCTCTCTGTGTCCCTCTCCCTCTGTCACTCTTTCTCTCTGTCACTCTTTCTCTCTGTCACTCTTTCTCTCTGTCTCTCTCTTTCTGTGTGTCTCTCTCTCTGTGTCTCCCTCTCTCTGTGTCTCCCTTGTCTCTTTCTGTATCTGTGTTCCTCTCTCTGTATTTTTGTGTGTCTCTGTCTCTGTATGTTTGTATCTCTCTCACTCTGTATCTTTGTGTGTCTCTCTCTCTGTATCTTTGTGTCTCTCTCTGTAGTTGTGTGTCAGGGGAGCCCGAAACGCTACAGAAACAGGAGACAGGTTTGAACATGGAGGAGTGTTTCTTATCCATCTATAACAATAATCCACTCTGACAGCAGTTCCATTTCACACTCTCTGCTCAGTCCTGTGTTGGGGGGGGGGTGTTTAGTGTGGGATCAGTGTTTGCTTTTCTCAAACCGCAGTGATATTCCCAACAAGGGCAAGAGGTTTCAGTGTTTAAAAATGTAAAGATTTCAGAACAAAACCAGACAGAGAGTGATGAGGCCTCACACCTTCAATGTAGTGATTCCCCCAATCTTTCCTTTTGTATATTGTTTCCTTCCTCTGTCTGAAGTATTGGAGACGTCGACATCACTGAAACAATACAATCTCTCGGGACAATCACTGTAAACAGCTTCTGGAAACAAATTGACACTTTAATCACCCAAAAAGCTGAATGTCCATTCAAACACCTCCCTCCCCATATCCTTGTAAATGCAAAGATAACTCCCATTTCCCCAAAGCAGGAAGATGTGAAATGGAATCATCTTAACCTCTCTATCAAAGATAGAAAGTTTTTTTTCTGTAAAGTTTATTTATTAGTGTCACAAGTAGGCTTACATTAACAATGCAATGAAGTTAGTGTGAAAATTCCCTAGTCGCCTGTTCGGGTACACTGAGGGAGGATGTAGCACGGCCAATGCACCCTAACCAACACGTCTTTCAGACTGTGGGAGGAAACCAGAGCACTCGGAGGAAACCCACGCAGACACGGGGAGAACGTGCAGACTCCACACAGACAGTGACCCAAGCCGGGAATCGAACCTGGGTCCCTGGCGGTGTGTGGTAATTGTGCTAACCACTGTGCCACCGTGCCAGCATCTATACATAGACACACATAGATATATGGAGACACACACACAGATATGCTGCGATATATACAGAGGCAGATATTCTCAGATACTCAGAAATATATAGAAAGACACACAGACAGGCACCCACAAATACACAGGGAGAGGGAGAGAGAGAAACACAGTAAGACAGATAGATACATAGAAAGACTAACACACACATATAGATGTACAGACCAACATACAGAGAGAGGGGGTGATGGAGGGTGAGGAGAGAAGGTAGAGAGACAGAGGGAGGGAGAGGGTAAGTGACTAAGGGAGAGAGACAGCAAAACAGATGCACAGATATATTCAGAAAGAGAGTGAGTGACAGAGACACACACACAGATCTATTCAGAGAGCGTCAGAGAGATAGAGAGACACACACGAACATACAAAGAGATATAAAGAGAGAGAGACAGGATGATGTGTAGGTTAGGTGGATTGCCATGCTAAATTGCCCTTAAGAGTCCAAAAATGCGAAGCTTGGGTGAATTGGCCATGCTAAATCGCCCCTTAATGTCCAAATATCTGCATGTTAGGTGGATTGGCCATGCTAAATTGCCCCTTGAGATTCAACGGTGTGCGTGTTGGGTGGATTGGCCATGTTAAGTTGTTCCCTGGTGTCCAATGATGAGTAGGTTAGGTGGATTACCCATGGTAAATTGCCCCTTAGTGTCCAAAAATGTGAAGATTTGGTGAATTGACCATGCTACGTTGCCACTTAGTGCCCAAAGCTGAATAGGTTAGGTGGATTGGCCGTGCTAAGTTGACACTTAGTGTGGAAGTCTCCCATCCCGTCCACCTTGGGAATTGTAACAGGCAGGGCAGGACCATGCAAAGGTCTCTCATAGAATCCCTGCAGTGCAGAAGGAGGCCATTCCGCCCATCGAGTCTGCACTGTCTCTCTGAAAGAACAGCCTACCCAGGCCCTCCCCTCCACCCTATCCTGTCCCCTCCACCTTATCCCCGTAAGCCCGTGCATTCACCATGACTAAATCACCTAAGGCACTGATTAGACTCGGGACAGTCAGCATGGCTTTGTGAGTGGAAAATCATGTCCCACAAATTTAATTGAGTTTTTTGAAGGGGAAACCAAGAAGGTAGATGAGGGCAGTGCAGTTGATGTTGTCTACATGGACTTTAGAAAGGCCTTTGACAAGGTACCGCATGGTAGGTTGTTGCATAAGGTTAAATCTCACGGGATCCAGGGTGAGGTA
Organism: Mustelus asterias; assembly: GCF_964213995.1. Classification (NCBI taxonomy): domain Eukaryota; kingdom Metazoa; phylum Chordata; class Chondrichthyes; order Carcharhiniformes; family Triakidae; genus Mustelus; species Mustelus asterias. The sequence continues at coordinate 57,832 of NW_027590621.1, forward strand.
TCTAAATGGATACAAAATTGGCTTCTTGACAGAAGCCAGAGGGTGGTTGGAGAGGGTTGTTTTTCAAACTGGAGGCCTGTGATCAGCAGTGTGCCTCAGAGATCAGTGCTGGGCCCATTGTTATTTGTCATTTATATTAATGATTTGGATGAGAATATAGGGGGCATGGTTAGTAGGTTTGCAGACTACACCAAGATTGGTGGCATAGTGGACAGTGAAGAAAGTTATCTCCAATTGCTGGAAAGAGTGGAGGCCCAAAGAGACTTGGGGCGGTCACGTCAACATAGAAAATAGGAGGAGGAAGAGGCCATTCAGCCCTTCGAGCCTGACCCACCATTCAACACTATCATGGCCGATCCTCTGTCTCAATGCCATACCCCAGCGCTCTCCCCATACACCTCGACACCTTTAGAGTCTAGAAATCTATCTGTTTCCTCCTTAAATATATTCAGTGACTTTGTCTCCACAGCTTTCTGTGGGAGAGAATTCCACAGGTTCACCACCCTCTGAGTGAAGAGGTTTCCCCTCATCTCAGTCCCAAATGGCCTGCCCCGTATCCTGAGACTGTGACCCCTTGTTCCAGACACCCCCAGCCGGAGGAAACAATATCCCTGTATCCAGCCTGTCCAGCACTGTCAGAATTTTATACCTTTCAATTAGATCCCCGCTCACTCTTCTACATTCCAGTGAATACAGGCCCAGCCGACCCAATCTCCCCTCAGACATCAATGCTGCCATCCCAGGAATCAGTCTGGTGAACATTCACTGCCCTCCCTCTGTGGCAAGTACATCCTTCCTCAGATAAGGAGAGGAACACTGGACACAAGACTCCAGGTGTGGTCTCACCGAGGCCCTGTCCAGCTGCAGTAAGACATCCTTGCTCTTCTACTCCAATCCTCTTGCAATGAAGGACAACATGGGTGGTACAGTGGTTCGCTCTGCTGCCTCACAGTGCAACGGACCTGGGTTCAATTCCGGTCTCGGGTGACTGTCTGTGTGGAGTTTGCACGTTCTCCCCGTGTCTGTGTGTGTTTCCTCCATGTGCTCCGATTTCCTCCCACACTCCAAAGATGCGTGCGTTACGTTGATTGCCCATGATAAATTGCCCCTTAATGCCAGGGGGATTAGGATATTGTGAGTGAGACTGTGGGAGTGTTCTCTATCTGTGTGTGTGTGCGTGTCTGTGTGTGAGACTGTGCGTGTATCTGTGTGTGTGTGTGTGTGAGACTGTGCGTGTATCTCTGTGTGTGTGTGTGTGTGAGACTGTGCGTGTATCTGTGTGTGTGTGTGTGTGTGTGTGAGACTGTGCGTGTATCTGTGTGTGTGTGTGTGTGTGAGACTGTGCGTGTATCTCTGTGTGTGTGTGTGTGTGTGAGACTGTGCGTGTATCTGTGTGTGTGTGTGCATCACTGCGTTTGTTGTCAGTGAGTTTGTGTGTGTTTCACTATCTTCCTGTCTCTCAGTCCCCCAGTCCCAGAATCTGCTTCTCTTTACACAGATGCTGCCTGTCCTGCTCAGTATTTCTGCATTGACTATTTCACAATCTGAGGAGTTGTGAATGGTGCGATCATCAGCGAACATCTCACCTATGGAGGGATGGTCAGTGATGGAGCAGCTGAAGATGGTTGGGGCCTCGGACACTCACCCTGAGGAACTCCTGCAGTGATGTCCCAGGACTGAGAGGATCGGCTTTGAGATAATCGGCACATTGGGGGAAAGGTTGGGAAGCAGAGGATGCTGATTTAAGGTAAATGGCGACAGCGGCAACATGAGGCAATATCTGTGGCTTTGGAGTGATCCTTGTTGTACCCCACTATTAGCTGCTTGCCCACCTGAATATCTCACTGTTACTCTCTGCATTACTATCTCATCCCTATCTCTCAGTGACTCTGCCTCTCTCCATCTCTCCGGGGAAATTATAATGGGGAGCAAAGAAATGGCAGAAGAATTGAACGTATACTTTGGTTCTGTCTTCACAAAAGAGGCACAGATAACCTGGCAGAAATGTTAGGGAACCAATGGTTTAGTGAGAGTGTGGAATTGAATTGAAGGAAATCAGTATTAGTAAGAAAATGGTGCTGGGGGAATGAATGGGGTTAAAGGCTGACAAAGCCCCAGGGCCTGATAATCTACATCCCAGACTATTAAAGGAAGCGGCGCTGGAAATATTGGATGCATTGCTGGTCATCTTCCAAAATTCTATAGACTCTGGAGCAGTTCCTACAGATTGGGGGGTGGCAAATGTAACCCCACTATTTAAAATAATCTTTTCACTTGCGTGTAATTTATCACAGAACACGGGCAGCATGGGCTTATCGAGAATGACGGGATAGTGTTGGGGTGGAGAAGTTATTCCTTCAAGTGGAAATCAGTGTTGTTTTGAAATGTGTTGAGGGTTTCTGCCTCTCCCCATTCAATCCTTCCCAACCTCTCTATCGAGGCTCCTTCTCACTTTCTACCAGACAATTATTTGTGTTTGAGAGCGGGTGCAGAGGAGATTGAAATGAAACGGACAGACAGTTAACTCCAACACTGAGAAATGTGAAGTGATGCACTTTGGACAATAAGTTGAGGAGAGAAACCATAAACCAACTGGGAACAAGTTAAATCATGTGCAGGTAAAGGGAAACCTTTTATACCTCCATCAATCTGTGTCTCTCTCTTTTTCTCACTCTCTGTGTCTGTGTCTTCTGTCCATCTCTCCCTTTCTGGGAATCTGTGAAAAATATCCACAAATATCAGGCAGCCATTTGGCGTTTCTTCCCAGTGGCCATTTCGTGTGAACGCAGCACTGAGATATTTCTGACAGAGTTGTCTCTTCACTAAAGTAACGTTAGTATTTTAAATGTGACAGATACGCAGCTATGGAGACACAAACGAGGGCTGTATTCCCGGGAATTTTGGAGTGTCAGGGACAATTTGATCCAAGTTGTCAGGAGAATAATGGAAACTGATAGCACAGAGAGAGAGAAATGTTTCTTGCTGGTTATCCACCTCCTCCAGTCCCACCATCCTCCCATATCTGTTTTCCTTTCATTCTGGCTCCGTGACCATCCACAATTTGAATCGTTTCACCATTGGGAGCTGTGTCTTCATCTGCGTGGGCTCCAACTCTGGAATTCCTTCCCTGAACGTTTTACTCAAATACATCCATGGGATGTGGGCCTGGCTGGTTCTGCCAGCGTTTACTCCTCGTCCCTAATTGCTCATGAACTGAGTGGCTTGCTAGGCCATTTCAAACAGCATCTAAGAGTCAACCACACTGCTGTGAGGCTGGAGTCACATGTAGGCCCGACCAGGTAAGGACGGCAGATTTCCTTCCATAAAGAACATTCGTGAAGCAGATTGGTTTTCTCAATTTTAACACCTCCTTTTCCTCCAATTAAAATAGTCCATAAAAACCATCTGGCCAAACCTTTGGGACATGTGACCCTAAACTCTCCTGTGACTCGGGGTCAAATTTCTCACATTAAGTCTCCTGTGAAGCATCTTGGGATAATACTGTCCAAGGTGCTATATAAATGCAAGTTGTTGTTGTGTGTGTCTGAGTGTCAGCTTCTGTCCATGTCCAGGACACTGCAGGTAACAGAAAATGATTCACTCTGGTCTACGATTGTACATCTCGTGTGTGTCTCAGTGTCAGCTCTGAAACATGTACAGCACAATCCCATCCTGTTTCTGTGTCTCTCTGCCTCTGTATCTGTATCTCTCCCTCTCGCTCCATCCCTCTCCCCATGACTGAAACAAACTAGAGTTTAAATCCCACACTGGGATGCTGTTCAATGTGAGTTCAGTTTTCCCAGAAATAAAAATCCTCAATTAAAAATTCCTTTCACACAGCAGAGGGAACTTTTCTCAAAGTGAATTTGCGGCTGTCTTGAATTTGAACCCAAGTTTTCAATATGGGGGTGGCACAGTGATGCAGGGGTTAGCACTGCTTCCTCACAGTGCCAGGGACCCGCCTTCGATTCCCAGCATGGGTCACTTTCTGACTGGAGTTTGAACGTCCTTCCCGTGTTTGTGTGGGTTTCCTCCGGGTGCTCCGGTTTCATCCCACACTCCAAAGATAGAACAAAGAAAATTACAGCACGGGAACAGGTCTTTCGGCTCTCCAATCCTGCACCGACCATGCTGCCTGACTGAACTAAAACCCCCTACCCTTCCGGGGACCATATCCCTCCATTCCCATCTTATTCATGTCTTTGTCAAGACGCCCTTGAAAAGTCACTATCGTATCCGTTTCCACTACCTCCCCCGGCAACGAGTTCCAGGCACCCACCACCCTCTGTGTAAAAAAACTTTCCTCCCACATCTCCTTTAAACCTTGCCCCTCGCACCTTAAACCTATGCCCCCGAGTAATAACTCTTCCACCCTGGGAAAAATCTTCTGACTATCCACTCTGTCCATGCCCCTCATAATCTGGCAGACTTCTATCAGGTGTACAGGTTAGGTGGATTGGCCAAGCTAAATTGTCCCTTAGTGTCAGGAGGATTAGCTGAGGTAAATGTATGGGATGATAGGGATGGGGCCTGGGTGGGATTGTGGTCAGTGCAGACTCGATGGGCCGAATGGCCTCCTGCACTGCAGGATTCTATGAACCCTGTTCTGTATTTGGTTTGGGATTGTTTGTTGAAAAGTGTCGTTGAAGTGTTACTCTGTAATGCTGGAATTTAGGCTACGGGATGATTGGATCAAACACTTCAAGATAATAAGGGGAATGGAGAGGACTGATAAAGAACAACTTTTCCTGCTGGTTGGGGAGTCCAGGACTTGGGGACATTGGATTTCAAACAATGTTGAGGATTTTAGACTTGTCGGAGTGGAATTCAGAAACACTTTGCCACACCAGCTGTGATATTAGTTTGGAACTACCTTCTATAATTCGCAGTTGATGCTCAGTCGCTTATTAATGTTTAAATCTGAGGTTGGTAGATTATATTTTTATACAGGAGAAGCAATTTAAAATCAATGGGTCAATGTTAAAATGGATGCAGGAACAGAGAGACCTGGGCTTTCAGTTCATTTTTACATCTTAAAGATTCAACCTGGGGCTCAGAATCTGTCAGTTGAATCTACTTTTCCCGCCTGATAAAGTGTCAACAATTGTGTTGGGGAATGTGACAAAAGGTGACATTCCTGCACAGTGGGGTTGGGAGGTTGTTTGAAAGGAGATTCAGATTGTATCAGAAAGCGTCAATTAGATTGTGTCTCTTTGGAGAAGGTGCAAATTTCACAGGAAACGCCCCGAGATAAAGACTAGTTTCACCGATGTCTGAGTAACTTTCAAAGTCTGCAGACGCATGAAGGGGGCAGAGATATTGTAATATTCAGAGCAGGAGAGGGGGGACAATCACAGAATTGAAGATGTGAGGCCATCTCTTGTTTCTGAATGTCAGTGTTTAGCTTTTAAACTTTAGTCCTGGGCTAATAATTCCAAGTTTGCAATCCCACACTTTGCTGTTGTGAATTAGAGTTGTGAATTTTCTGAAATTGATTGTGTAATAAAACTCGGTGCAGGATGCAATGATTCCCATTCTGTCTGCTGCTGCAAAGCCCCCGGGTCTGTCTCAGTTTCATCGTATTTATCAATGATTTAAGATCCTAGAATCATAGAATCCCTGACGGGTAGACCATTCGGCCCATCGAGTCTGCATCGACCACAATCCCACCCAGGCCCTATTCCCGTAACCCCATATAGTTACCCTGTTAATCCCCTGACACTAGGGTCAATTTATCATGGCCAATCCACCTAACCCGCACATCGTTGGACTGTGGGAGGAAACTGGAGCACCCGGAGGAAACCCACGCAGACACTGGGAGAACTCTACACTGACAGCGAGCTGAGGCTGGAATTGAACCCGGGTCCCTGGCGCTGTGAGGCAGCAGTACGAACCACTGTGCCACCGGGCCGCCCTAAAGTGAAATGTCTTAACTGAATGGTTCAAAGAGTGAAAGGTGGATTTCATTGCAGACAATTGTGTGGTCACCCACTTTAAAAAGGATAGAACACATTGCTTTATGAATGGGGAAAAGCTGGAAAGAGTGGAGGCCCAAAGAGACTTGGGGCAGTCACATCAACATAGAAAATAGGAGGAGGAGGAGGCCATTCAGCCCTTCGAGCCTAACCCACCATTCAACACTATCATGGCCGATCCTCTGTCTCAATGCCATACCCCAGCGCTCTCCCCATACACCTCGACACCTTCAGAGTCTAGAAATCTATCTATTTCCTTCTTAAATATATTCAGTGACTTGGTCTCCACAGCTTTCTGTGGGAGAGAATTCCACAGGTTCACCACCCTCTGAGTGGAGAGGTTTCCCCTCATCTCAGTCCCAAATGGCCTCCCCCGTATCCTGAGACTGTGACCCCTTGTTCCAGACACCCCCAGCCGGAGGAAACAATATCCCTGTATCCAGCCTGTCCAGCACTGTCAGAATTTTATACCTTTCAATTAGATCCCCGCTCACTCTTCTCCATTCCAGTGAATACAGGCCCAGCCGACCCAATCTCCCCTCAGACATCAATGCTGCCATCCCAGGAATCAGTCTGGTGAACATTCACTGCTCTCCCTCTGTGGCAAGTACATCCTTCCTCAGATAAGGAGAGGAACACTGGACACAAGACTCCAGGTGTGGTCTCACCGAGGCTCTGTCCAGCTGCAGTAAGACATCCTTGCTCTTCTACTCCAATCCTCTTGCAATGGAGGACAACATCCCATTGGTCTTCCTAACTGCTTGCTGTAGCTGCATGCTTGCTTTCAGTGACTGGTGTTCTCAGATACCCAGGTCCCTTTGTACAACATTTCCCAATCTATCACCATTCAACTAATACTCTGCCATTCTCTTCCTCCGTCCAAAGTGGATAACGTCACATTTATCCACATTATTCTGCATCTGCCATGTATTTCCCCACTCACTCAACTTGTCTAAATCACCCCCGAAGCTTCTTAACATCCTCCTCATCACTCACATTCCCACCAAGTTTCGTCTCATCAGCAAACTTGAGAATATTACGTTTGGTTCCCTCATCCAAATCACTGATGTGTTTTGTGAATAGCTGGGACCCAAGAACTGACCCCTGCGGGACCCCACTCGTCACTGCCTGCTCCTTAGAAACAGATTCATTTCTTCCTACTCACTGTTCCCTGTCTGTGAACCAATTCTCAATCCGTGCCATTATATTCCCCCAATCCCATGCACTTGGGGGCCTGGAATGTGTTGCCGGGCAAGGTGGTGGAGGCGGACACACTGGGAACGTTTAAGACTTATCTAGACAGCTATATGAACGGAGTGGGAATGGAGGGATACAAAAGTGTGGTCTAGTTTGGACCAGGGAGCGGCGCGGGCTAATTGTTCTTTGTTTCTCGTTTCAAGGCTTCATTCTATGATCATCTTGCTGGTGCCAGTACAGAGCGAGACTGCGGATAGTTGGGAACCTGTCTCGGGGGCAGGGAATTCAGATGGTGTTCGTAAAGCAGAAGTGGAAATGAATAGGTTTGGGAAGCATTTTCTGATCAGGGCCAGTGTGATCTCCTGGACTCGTTTCGATCGCCACAGGGGGTCGGAGAGGAATTTCCCAGATTTTCTTTTTCCCCATATTGGCCCTGGGGTTTTCACTCTGGGTTTTCGCCTCTCCCTGGAGATCACATGGTCTGGAATGGGGGGGTGGGGGTGAGTTAATAGGTTGTGATGAACAAAGCATCGTAGCTGTGAGGGACAGCTCGGTGGATAGGATATTAGGATGTAGATTGGCTGGAAAATTGGGCGGGGATCCTGGATTCAGGATTCAATCCTGGACCGGGGAGCGGCGCGGGCTTGGAGGGCCGAAGGGCCTGTTCCTGTGCTGTATTGTTCTTTGTTCTTGTTCTTTAATTTAGCGCACTAACCTCCTATGTGGCACCGCTCCATCCATTTGTGTACAGTGTAGATTTACCAGAATGATACCAGGACAGCAAGGGTTAAATCACAAGGTGGTAAAATAACACAAACGAGGATTGTATTCCCCGGTTTTTCGAAGGATCAGCGGCTGATTATTTGAAAGTTTTCAGGAGAATAATGGAAACTGGTTGAACCACAGAATCCCAGTGCAGAAGGAGGCCATTCAGCCCATCGAGTCTGCACCGAATCTCTGACAGAGTATCTGAGCCAAACCCTTTCCCCCACCCATTCCCCACAGCCCCACACATTTACCATGGCCAATCCACCTCATCTAAACATCTTTGGATACTAAGGAGCAATTTAGCATGGCCAGTCCACCCAATCTGTACATCTTTGGACTGTGGGAGGAAACCGGAGCACCCAGAGGAAACCCATGCGGACACGGGGAGAATGTGCAAACTCTGCACAGACACTCACCCAAGGCTGGAATTGAACCCGGGCCCCTGGCACTGTGAGGCAGCAGTGCTAACCACTGTGCCACCGTGCCTATGGGCCCTCCCCAGTTCCGCCTGTCCCACCATCCTCCGATATCTGTTTTCCTTTCATTCTGGCTCCCAGAACAACCCCAATTTTAATAGTTTCACATTGTGAGTGAGACTGTGGGAGTGTTCTCTATCTGTGTGTGTGTCTGTGTGTGAGACTGTGCGTGTATCTGTGTGTGTGTGTGTGTGTGTGCATCACTGCGTTTGTTGTCAGTGAGTTTGTGTGTGTTTCACTATCTTCCTGTCTCTCAGTCCCCCAGTCCCAGAATCTGCTTCTCTTTACACAGATGCTGCCTGTCCTGCTCAGTATTTCTGCATTGACTATTTCACAATCTGAGGAGTTGTGAATGGTGCGATCATCAGCGAACATCTCACCTATGGAGGGAAGGTCAGTGATGGAGCAGCTGAAGATGGTTGGGGCCTCGGACACTCACCCTGAGGAACTCCTGCAGTGATGTCCCGGGACTGAGAGGATCGGCTTTGAGATAATCGGCACATTGGGGGAAAGGTTGGAAAGCAGAGGATGCTGATTTAAGGTAAATGGCGACAGCGGCAACATGAGGCAATATCTGTGGCTTTGGAGTGATCCTTGTTGTACCCCACTATTAGCTGCTTGCCCACCTGAATATCTCACTGTTACTCTCTGCATTACTATCTCATCCCTATCTCTCAGTGACTCTGCCTCTCTCCATCTCTCCGGGGAAATTATAATGGGGAGCAAAGAAATGGCAGAAGAATTGAACATAGACTTTGGTTCTGTCTTCACAAAAGAGGCACAGATAACCTGGCAGAAATGTTAGGGAACCAATGGTTGAGTGAGAGTGTGGAATTGAATTGAAGGAAATCAGTATTAGTAAGAAAATGGTGCTGGGGGAATGAATGGGGTTAAAGGCTGACAAAGCCCCAGGGCCTGATAATCTCCATCCCAGAGTATTAAAGGAAGCGGCGCTGGAAATATTGGATGCATTGCTGGTCATCTTCCAAAATTCTATAGACTCTGGAGCAGTTCCTACAGATTGGGGGGTGGCAAATGTAACCCCACTATTTAAATAATCATCTTTCACTTGCGTGTAATTTATCACAGAACACGGGCAGCATGGGCTTATCGAGAATGACGGGATAGTGTTGGGGTGGAGAAGTTATTCCTTCAAGTGGAAATCAGTGTCGTTTTGAAATGTGTTGAGGGTGCTCTCTCTCACACCCTCTCTCTCACACTCTCTCTCTCTCTCTCTCACAAACACACACACA